>NW_018020624.1:220098-453404 GCF_002006095.1 Pseudomyrmex gracilis | reverse complement strand
GGTCTATACTAAGTAGTTCCAGCGTTGACCGCTCGATAGCGCCGCTTACCCGCGCTAGAAAAAATCAGTCCGGGAACTTTCCGGACAAACTGTGTAACAGTTCAATTAATGATCGCGATTTTGATTCTATTACGAGGTTCAGTCTTTGATTTTTTATTTGTGCGGAAAAAAAGTAATAATGATAATAAGCAGCTTTGAATCGACGATAGCGGCATTGATAGCGCAATTGCAGATGCGTTATTACTTTTAGAAGAGTGTTAATGAATAAATTTCTCTGGTCTAGTTTTATTATTCCCTGTACCATTCAGAAATCATCACATCATGGGTGATAACATTAAGTATCGGTAGAAAAAATCGATAACTCGCAAGATTGCTGATTTAAATTTGTTTATACATTATCGCTTATTCCAACTCGCATCACGTTGATTGTGAAAGATTTATCGATGTTGACGCGTCTATAACGAATCAAAAAATTAAATATTATTGATCTGTTACGCGTCGGATGCGTATTTTTCGATTCTCGCTTGCGAAGCAATCAAAGCTGGTAACGAGTTAACTTTTGAACGGTGAATTAAACGTTTTAATTTGCTCGCATCGGCTTGTTTGTCACTCTGAAAACGCGAAATGACAAGTCTCGCTTGCTGTCATACGATTACAAGAATATCGGTTCAGTTCATATTTGTTCTCATTAACAAATGCATGTTTTTAAGTTCAAAAAGAATTGTTTGTCAACAAAATATTTCTTTACTCTTTATTTGTAATATTCGAAACAATCTCTTGTGAAAGTATTTGTTTTTATTTACAATATGTAAAACGCGGCTTGATATATTTTAGTCAGAAAATTAGTTTCCGGTATAATTGTTGTACATTGTTTTTACAATCGTTTATCTACTAACGGCTACAAAATTTAGGTTAATAAACTGTTTTATTATAAATATATGTATTATTTATCGAAAACATTTAATGGAATATGTTTTTTACGGCCGACATCTGCGTTCTTTGTTCAAAATGTTCTGCTGTTTATTAATTTTAATGAAACGTGCTCGCAGAAAATATTGAATTTCAACCGGAAGCAATTGTCGCAATAAAAAGTGAACAGACGTCTCTTTATAAAAGCACATTGAAGTTAATTAAAGGACTACAACGTGGATAAATTGTGTAGACTAGTAAGAAAGGAAAATAGTGACGGAACGGCAATGTAGAGACACAACGGCGAAAAACTCCGGAAAACGATGCAGACGAGCATGTTATTAACGGCAGCGGCTTACAGGACGTAAAACGCAAGATGTCTCTCGGTGGCTGTTCTGTGTCCACCGTATACCTTGGAGGCATCCATCTCGCGACAAGAATCTCCGGAACCGCAGTGGAGATTTTCGTTGTTAATTTAAATTAAGTTTGTCGTTCCTTCTTGCTTTTATAAATCCGCGCTCTGTATATAAAAACTTCTATTTCGCGCTTGTGAAATTAATGTCAATCGCGCATGTTGCGTAATTACAACGCTGAAAAAGAAAAGAAAACAATATTTACTTCATTGTATTTCAGAATCTACACGATGTACACAGAATTTTATTATTGCAGTCTCAAAACTAGAATAAAATTTCGTAAAGACCTTTTTTTTTGTAAAAAAAAAAGAAAACCGCGAGAATTGCAGATTGAACAATTTTGAAATTTCATTTAAAGATTTTGTTCAAAACTTACCGAGAAGATATGGGAGCCACATAAAGTGAAAGTGCGAAATAAGCGTCGTGACGGTAATTCGGAGGACGGTAATTCGGAAATGCGACAGACGGTACGCCGCACGGCGTACCTGATTTAATATTATTTTCATTTCGCGAAATGAAACTTTTGACATAGCGCACCATTTTTTCTGTGCGCGCATCTCTGGACATCGTCGTGTTAGCTCGCATTGTTCCCACGTTTCACACGTCAGCCAGGACCGCGGCAACGATTTCTCATGCGGTTAACGTTCGAAACGTCTTCCTCTCCCTCTCTCTCTCTCTCTCTCTTTCTCTCTCCGTCACCATTCATTTACATTTTACATGCTGAAAAGTTGAGGCGACGTAGCGCATGCGAGATGAAACTTAAGCCCGTGCCGGGTGTGCCCTGTTTATATTAAAACACGCGAAAACGTCCGAGCGTGTAGCACGGAGCAAGATTATGAGAGAGAGAGAGAGAGAGACGCCGTTTAAAATTCAATGTGCTTTTACGTCGAAGTTAGATGTAATATTACGGGAAAGACGTATAATGCTACGGACATTTGCTTAAAATGTCCTCTTATGATTTATCGACGCAATCAAAATGTTTATGTTAATCAATCTGCAAACATTTCGTACACAAAAAAACAAATTTGCGTTTTTCGAATTGGAAAAAAGTATTGGTTGTAACAAAAGTACTTCTAAAATTATTTTAAAAATAAAAACAAAAATTAATTTTGTTTTGCACTGTTACAAAGTCGTAGATCGTATGTACGATCTATTTCGAAGAGTTAAAAGACGTTCACGATGTCTTTCCATTGAGGACGTGTAACGGATTTTGGTGTGAGTACGTGTACAGAGACGAAAATGAATAACGTTGCTCAAAGTAGATGATCAGAGAGGGAAGACGACAAGAAGCACCATCGATTTGGCGTACAGTATATACATCCGTGTAATCCGGGCTATCCGCAAGTCACTTTTTATTGTCGGCAACGACTAATTTATCTTTCCAAACGCCACCGTCATCTCGTACATAAATCCTACTGGCCGTTTCCGCGTCATCGATTACGCAGCGTTCGTGTGTGCAATGTCTAACTGAAACGACGCATTTAATTCGGACAGCCAAAAATTGACTCTTTGTATAGATCGTGATTTGTCATCAAATCTTTTTCCAATTGTACCATGTAAATAGTCGCGCTATCAAACAGTATTTTATATTTTCAAGTATTAACAATCCAAGCAGTAATTTGTATACTAATGCTAGATGAGAGTACGTAATACACACATTTTTAATGTAATTACATTTAAAAACATCTAACATTTGTACATTTAAAAATTTGCAAAAAGTTAGGGAAAAATAGTAGCGCAACAAGAATTTACAAAACAAATAAGAAAAAATTCAACTATATTTAGACATATTATTTCCGTCAAACTTTCATCTGAACGACCAACACCGCGATAAAAACTATAAAAAAAAAAAAAATTAAGTTGATTATAATACAATAAAATTTTGCGCATTTTTCATTCGCATTATTGCGCGCAGCGATTAGTCGGCCACGCTGTGCAATATTCTTCTTGATTCTGGTCCGTGACGATGGCGCTAGCAGATCCATTAAATTCAAAGCGGAAGTACAGGAGCTAAAACGTAACGAGAAGAACATTAGCGAAGTGCTAGATAGGCTTTTAAGAATCTACTTTCGCTCGATTCTTATTGCTGCACTTTTCTCTCTGATGCCGATGTTTCTGACTAGCGCGTCGCACATCCAAACCGCGTTACCTTTCTGACTAAGGCTACGGTAATTGTACGTTATAGTCATCTTTTTAAAGAGCAAAAAACGGTTCAGAGCAACTTTCGAGATCTCTCAGCAAAATGTTAAATGTTTTGCGAGTTGTATAATCCAAAAAACCTAAATAATAAGATAAACTGATGTACATTTGTAAGTTGAACTAGTTATATTTTGTTTTATAGAAATTTATGTTGTATAATAATAACATTTTTGTTTAAGTACATTTACATGTATCTTTTTGAGAGGATATTTTCACATTTCAAAGTCAAAAAGTGCTTGTGATGCGTGTATCGCGAACAGTGTTTCTGATCTGACATAGTCTTTTTAAGTCGTTCATTTGTCTCTGATGAAACAACGACTCGTCAGTGATACGGTAATGATTGATGAATATTTGGCGGAGACACCGATTATCTAACGACAGCTGGTTTATGCATACAAAAAAGAATGTTATATACATAAAGTTGAGATAAAATAGCAGTCGATACAATGTCAAGTAATAGAATTCACTTTAAAATATGTTCAAAATATCTACATATGATGATTGATGGACGATCCATTGCATGTGCCATATACACGTATCAATTAAAAACATTAAAACAAAAAGCTGACATATTTTATGTTTTTTGCAGCAAAAATTTTTAACGTTTTTATCTGTGATATGAAGTAATTTTATGTGTATTAAAAAGAAATTTATAAAATTGTGGAATACATTTCTGTAAATATATATTTTAAAAGTAAAATAAAATATATATTGAGCTTCATATATATTTGAACATATTTTATTTTTGTGTAATTTTAATAAAATCTAATTTTTTTTACTTAGTCTTTATATTATTGCAAAAACAGAATTTCTAATTTATTATACTTTTTAATTTCTACTAGCACAACACAGGCGCGCGCTACGCGCACGCCGTTATTGTTTTTATTTTAACATGTTGTGCCAGTAAACTTAACCTGTCATCGCGATGACAGCTAGTATACACGTCTTACAAACCATATAATACACATGATATATATATGAGAGATGGCAGAAATAACGCATGAAAATCAAACTTAAATAAAAAAAAGAAAAGAATGGAAAAACAACACGTGACTAAAGTTACGTGACAGGGAAGAAAGTAAGAAAAAAAGAATGTTATATATATTATATATTATATTCTATATCTATATATAATACATACACATATATATATATATATATATATATATATATATATACTGTAATCACGCGACCAAAGTCAGTGACCCCGCCGCGGCCGCGCGACCGAGGTCAGTGACCGCGCCAAGGTCGCGCGGCCGAGGTCAGTGACCCCGCCGCGGTCACGCGACCGAGCTCAGTGATCTTACTGTAGTATGTATATAATACATATAATACAATATAAAGTATAATATTATAAATATAATAAATTATATGTATAATATATATTATTTAATGTTATATATAATATAAATTACAGTCACGTTACTTTAGTCACGTGTTGTTTTTCTACTCTTTCTTGTCACTGTGACTTTAGTCTTGTTTTTAATTTTCTTCACGTATACGACGAACTGTCAAAATCGCTTTTCTGTCATTATTTACTTTCTCAATCTTACCGATATGATTTGACTCGACTCGACTTGATCAATCAATCAATTGGCAACGCGGAAAAGAGACAACAATAGCTGCAATAGATTCGATATCAAAACGCGCACCTCGCGGTACACATGGATTTTTTTATATAGAAAGATTTTATTATACTTTTTAGTTATTCTAACAATACAGTAACTTGTGTAAATTAATATGAAACTTTCAACAATATAAATCGCGATATCAAACTTTTTGTATTATTAGTACTTGAGAAGAATAAAGTAACTCTATATTTTCTTGATACGGCCAATTCTGCGAAATCTTGTTTCTTAATTATATGCATAAAGGTTTATCGCGACCAACTCTACTCATGTTCGTATTCTTTTTTTTTTTTTTTTCAAATTATAAAATGTAAGGACACCAAAGGGAAAATTGCTGCACGCGGCACTCGACTGCAGAGAATTCTTCTCTAAATAACCCTTGCCAGTTATCTCCCATGGACTACAGCTTTGCATAACGATTATTACTTTCTTCCAGACGTGGGTTTAACCATCCGTACGGAGTTCATATCTTTCTTACGTTTTAAACAACTATTTGCGATGTCATCTCGAGCACGACGTAATTAGTGATTAAATGTATTATGTTTTTAAGGTTATAGAAAAGATTTTACACTCTGATAAGCGAGTTTTTAATTTTTTTGTTTAGAAAACTAAAATTTTCTTTTTACATCTATTTTAAAATTTTGTTTTTGCAGATTAAAAACATAGTCAATGTACACATTACATTGATAAGAAATTACATAAATATACTTTAATTATTGTATACAAGTTTATAATAAGTTTAAACTATGTTTCGAAACAACCAAAAAACCTGAAAATTTTTTTTAGTTTTCTACCTTTTTTCTAATATAAGTGTATTTCGATGAAAATTTGTGTATAGCATACAAAAGAAAAAAATATTTTTATCTATTTATATACGTTTTATCTGTATTTAAGCATCACGCCGGATAACGTAAAACGCACATTTCGTATGCTGTGTAAACGATATAGAGGGAGAGAGAGAGAGAGAGAGAGAGAGATAGGAGTTAGGAATATACGAATAGGCGGTAGCTAAATATCAGAATTTCCCTAGTAAGTAATGTAAATGTATTCGCGCGAGATTCCGCCGCGCAGGAGCAGGATTTCAAACACTGGACGCAGAATACAACTGCAAATTGAAATACTCGCGCCACGTGGCTATACTGTGTACACGTCAAGTTCTGACGCGTAACAACGTTGAAGTGGACGTTAACCAGGAATTTATGTAGCCGTCTGAGTAGATAACAGTAATTAATTGTGGGAATGGCAATGCAAACCCGTAAACTAAAATACGGTTCTTGCGTAATGCAAGATACTTGCACAATATTTTTCTTTTCTTGATCAAATTTGTTACCCGGAAATAACTTCGTTACTTAACGTGCATATTCATGGATAAAATTAATTTATAACAGCATTTAATGATACAATTATTAGTTATTTAGCGTTGTTATTTGTGTGTTTTTGATTATTATATATATCCGCTATTGTTATAACATATTAAATTCTTTCTTTTATAACGTTAATTCTACTTTCTTTATAATATATTTAATATACATAAATATATATTCTTAGAATATATGCGCATATTACGGTTTTATATTATGTAGACTGTAGATGAAGATCTTAAAGTCGCACTTATCATTTATTCGTACTACTTGCTCTTTATAATTGCGAACACGAGAGACAGTCAACGAAATTATATCAAAGTGAAACTCTCCTAGTTTTCCACTAGAATCGGTCGATGTGCGAGCAAATATTTATTTGCAGATCTATCACGTTTCCTGTCTTTAGTTTAATAGTTTTTAGTTTTAGACAGACATTTGTCAGAAAAAATTGAAATATGTCCGATATGATCGATTAATCCATTTTTCATTCGTGTAATTCCGATATCTCTTCTGAACAATTCTTTTTCTTTCTCTCAAGAAGTGCGTGTCAAAATTTCATTGTTGGAATGTTGATTAGTTGTTTTTTCGGTTTGTTTTGCATAGTTACGTTGCTGCTCACACATGTAGTTTCAACAGAATTGAATTAATAGTGGTGTCTAGTATAAAAAATAGTTTCAAATAAAGTTACAAGTAAAAATAACATGTCTTGGCGTGTATATTTTTTAAATGAAACAAAGACATCAGCTATAACGCATTTTTTTTTTTTTCATAAATGTATTTTTACGACGAACACAATCGACCAAGTAACGTTATTTATTCATTACAAGCTTGTTTTATGAATGATAGAAGTTTGCTAACGCAAAATATCAAGAGAATAAAAGCACATTTCAGATACGCGCAAAGCGCAACTTGCAGTACGATTGTAATTATTTAATTGATGCCTTTTCCACTTGAATGTTACCCGGCGAAGTCCGGTAGGACGACGGTGACGATTGGCTACTCGAAATCCAAACACGAACTCTTTACCGCTTGTGAGAGAATAATGGATTCCGATAAATAATAGTAAAGTAGTTTTTGCCATTTTGTGTGACGACCAATACGCAAAGAGAGAGAGAGAGAGAGAGAGAGAGAAACAGAGGGAGAGAGAGAAACAGAGCAATGAACACTTACTGTGTTTACGCACATTGAAAGGGCGACGTCGAAATAATAGATGTGCTCGAATTCAAGCGGCACGCGTGGCTTTTAAAACAATTCCAAGCACAGCCGATTGCCCATATATCGAAATCGGTGCTTCAACGATCGATAGGCAATCTCGTGATCGTTCACCACACGTGCACTAAAATGCGATTCCGAAAACGGAACTTTCGATTAGTTTCCTCGTTACGCGTTTGTGCTATGATTCACTATACATAGAAAAAAGAGAGGATGTTATTCATTCATATACATTTATTTGATCAATCTCTTTTTTCTTTTACGGCAGCAAAAACACAAGAGTTATTTGTTTTACTGCGTTTATGAATGGAATTTAAAAAAAGCTTTGTTCGTACATATACCGCAAAATAAAAAAATTGTTGTCGACAAAAAAGCAATTTATTTTGACATCGATGTACAAGGTGCAATCACTATTATACGCATTATATACAAATATTTAGTGAAATTATATATAAGTGCACAATTAAATTGCTTCGGTATTGATAAGGATGATATTTACTTGATAGAAAGCGCGATATAAGTGATAGCAGTATAATGTAAGAGAAACAATAGTCGAAGCTGTTATAATTCCACGGAAGGATCTGTACGGAAGATTCTTTTGAACGAAGATTGCGGTGTCTGGCTTTGCTTTAGTGCGATCTGCGGTGCTTAACTGTAGTTGCGCAGCTGCGATCCATTCCCACGAGGCATGAAACTTTAAAGAGGATGGCGAGAGAGGTGGAGTATGCAACAAAAAAAGGGCTCGTCGCTAGGTGGAATCCCATTTGCAAACGTATTTTTAACGAGTTCCTGTGGTAGAAAAGGTGTCCGAGGTCGTCGACGTCTACGTCGTCACCGTCGACGTCACCGTTGCCGTCGTCAGTAGAAACGTGAACAGAAGAGATTCTCTGAAATGGATAGAAAAAAAATTCTTCAAGAGGAGTCAACACACAATTTTCTCCGGGGACGTACCTGTTGATGACGAGTGGCGCATTATAAAATTTAAATTGCTTTAATTAAGTAAATTAAAGAAAAAATCTAATGAGAAAAATTAGCACTAGTGAAATAAAATGTATATAATCCTATCAGATCTTTTAAATTCGACGTAATTGTTTTAATTAATGAAATATTTAAAGTCATAATATTATAAATGAGAAATTAAGAAATTTAAATCGAGTTGCAATATGTTGCTTTCTATATTAAACATTATTTGGTTTATATAAATTGGTTAAATATAAATTTCTTTTTAAGAACCACACCTGCGATACATGCACATATAATACAATATTTTATTTATTACATATAAAATTAAACTCTTAATTATAAGACGTACAAAGTGTTTCTAAAGCTTCACGAATACGTGGGAGATATTTTTTATTATTCTCCACTTTCTTTAAAGATTCTTTTATAAAATTAATCTTTATAATTACTCTTTTGAACTCTGGATTTTTATTCTTTTTCCGATGATTATTAGCAACGATTTTCTTTGATTCATTAACTTCAAAGCTTCTCGAACAATGGATTATATAGCACTATCTCTGCTTGCATTTATGATCTTTTATAACTTATTTAAAATACGTCTAAAGAACTTTATGAACAATTAATTGAAGAGAGGCATTTTTCATCTTTTTTTCTTCCGAAACGGTTTATATTAGAGACTAATAGGTGATAAGTACGCTTAAAATTATAGAGAGAATGGCAAAGAATATAAAGAAATTGAAAGATTTTTTATAAAATTTGTATATTTTTATGACGAGTAAATTGGTTACTTTGAAGTTAATTAAATTGCAAATTTTGTCATTTTAGCTCATTGAAATTTCAAATAACGTTTTACATTTACTCTCTATAAAGAATAATTGCAATTTTATGCATGACATGTAATTTGTACTGTAGATGAGACTAATCTCGAAGCAAATTAACAAAATATATATTAATACTAAACAACAGAAATAAAAAACTTTTTAAGTTTACATATATTAATATATAAATAATATATTAATAAATAAGTTTGCATATATTAATAAATAATATTTTATATAGAGCATTAAAACACATTTTTTCGACATGCACTCACGAAATATACTCAATTGTATGTAAATCTCTGAATTGAGACACGTTTTTCTCGACATAATTTTTCATCGTCCCGAAAATTCTTACGCAGTGACTGATTTATAGGCAATGATAAATTTTCCAGCGCGATATCACGGAATTCTCGAAAGGCATTGATGGATCAACCAGCATTTACGCGCGCGCGCGTACCGGACTCATCAGTTCCCGCGCGTCTCGTAAAACTTTTATATTCCGCAAAATGAGCGCTTGACTAGCGGCGGCTTCGTTCTCTCTTCTCCAGGCCTTGTCCTAAATATTCCCAGCACGGCGTCGCAAGGTTTATTACGTACCGTCGAACCCGAACTCCATTAACCTAAATATGAAGCTCTACCCGTACATACATCGGCGGTTTAATTAAAATTTTCGAAAATTGACCGATATGCTTAATGCCCACGTTTGAAACTGTAAAGGGATGATCATACATGTCGTGCGTTATCGCGGATAATTTTGACTCGATGCCGCGGTGTGTGGTGTAATTACGTGATAATTATCGAAGCGCGCGCTATCTCATTGGTAAGTTTCAATCGAACGCCGTTGGGAATGTATATTTGATGCGGTTGCGGGTTTGATCACACGCCTAATCTGCAAGGAAATCATGGAAATTGTTACGCACACAGAGAAATGTTAGTTTACGTTAATATGGTAAATCCCAAATCTATACACACAGGGACTTGAAGCGTTAATATATCAAGTCAAGCCAGACAGATTCACACATCATATCTCATTATATAATTTTTATCTGCTTGATTTCATTTGTAAAATTTTGTAATCAAGTAAGTAATGAAAATTAGTTGTAAAATAAAAAAAAGACACGATATACGTTTATTTGTGTCAAAAGTTTTGATTTTATATTGTTCTATATTGTTTTACATTATTTCAAATATATGACAATTATTGGTTTTATCATCAAAACGAAGAATATCAAATGAAAGAGATAGATATTCGGGGAATTTTCGAAAGCAAATTCCTACGCGAGTGGAATTTCGTTGATTTTTAGATACGAGATTTTCGTGAGTGACGAAATTCGTCGACGTTGTGAATCCTGACGGCGAATTTACAAACTTTTCTCGTGCATTTTCTCCGGAAGGACGTACGAAAATTTTTGGCAGATCGAAATGCACTCACATCTCGATCTCTTCCAATATCCGTCACACGAATATTTTCTACGAATTCGAAACTGGACACGTAGTCAAGACGCTATTATGAATTATTGGAAGATAACATTTTTAATGATTATTTTTCAAAATTTTACTTATAAACAAAAGTAAATTTTGCTGTTACATGCGATACTAATCACAACATTAATTTATGTAGACTTTTTTGCAATAAAATAATGTATTAATTTTTCATTGCCAACAAATTTACTCAATTGTAGCAACTGTTCGGATACGTATTCCGAAACATAACTTGTGTCGGAAGCACCGAATGAGAAAGTGTTGCGAGATCGCAGGGAAGACGTATGCGCACGTCTGGCGGGTACAGTTACAAATAATTCGATCGGCCGAAATATGTTACCCACCCCAAACCTTGGCCGTAAGGGACGTTCTGATATTTTTCCCGGAGAAACATATTTCCGTGGACGCGCACTCGATCTGAAAGTCGACGTGGGAAGTGCTGATAATATGAAAACGGATGACATATTTTTGCATTTTACGTCGCAGCCAGTACCAGAACGCACTTACTTCGTTGCTAGAAAGAGAGAGAGAGAGGAGAGAGAGAGAGAGAGAGAGAGAACGCGCCCACATGGCATACATGGAGCGACGGATTTCAATGTCAATTTTTCTGAAAGCTCGAAAGTCAGTAGATTTTAGATAACGGGCTTCAATTTTAATAAACTCGTTTCATTTTTCATTTATATGTTTCGACGCGTTTACAGACGCAGATACTCAATCTCGTATTTATTTTTTGCCATTTGCATTTGCTGCTTTCAATATATCATTTTATTGTTTTTTCGTAACAAATAGATCAGTCGTTGCTATTCTAAAGTTAATTTTGCAAATCGCACTAATTTTGTCATCACCGGAAACGATATAAACGTCAGTTTGACAAAACGTAAAATTTACGATTTACAGTTTAATAGCGTAGGAAATAACACGGCGCGCGCGCGCGCGCGCGCGCGGTAATAATGGACGCGAAGAGAATCAAATGAAAACGCATGATCTTTGCTCATGGATTAGAAATAACAGTCTACTACTGGCGATAACATTATTTCATGAAACTTAACTGCTTCTGCGCTCGGTCAGACTGCTATTCATCGTCGTTTCCTCAAACGCATTGCCGCAATAGCGACATGCTGAGTTACATTCTGCCTTCTCACTTTTCTTACTTTCACCTTTAGTTTGTTTTTCAAATCTAATATCTGACGAGAAATATCCAATATCTGACCTATAACAGAAATTAAAACACATGTATCAAACATAATTAGTTTAAAAAAAAAAAACGTCTGCGTTCTTATTAAATTGCATCTTCACGCGCGTTTTTTAAGTGTTGTATTTTTACATTAATTTAAAAGTTTTCTCTGTATGTACTTTTGTTTTAGAACAATGAGCAAGCAAAACTATTACATTATTTTTTTTTTACAAATCTAGAAACGCGCGATAGCTCCTTGTCGCCAAATACATGATTCTTTTTTCAGAGCATTGAATCTTATGCAATTTTGAAAACGATAAAATATATATCTACTTTTCTTATTCAGTTAATTTACTTTCTAAAAAAAAAACTTTACATAAAAGACATATTAAGATCAGCATTGAGGAAACGTTTCAGAAGCCGCTTAGAAGACCGACACACAGACGATCACAATAGTTTAATACAAAAGTTCCTTCAGCTTTATAGAAAACTTTTGAGGCAATACGCCTGTTCGTGTGGCGTTCGGTTTAAAACTCAGGAAAAACCGTGCGCAACAATAAATCTTTTATTCTTCTTATTCTTCTGAGCAGTTTACGCTTTTTGACTTTCGCGTTGCACCCACTGAATGCTAAGTTGTAGAGAGAGAAAGAGAGAAAAGTGTTTTATTCGGTTATTTTCTTACTTTTCGCATAATCGTTTTCACGCTCATTCTGGAACGAAACTTTTACATATAAATGTTCTTTCTTAAATATTTCCCTATCAAACCAGTCTTTACTGTCAGCAAAGTAACGAGAATGCTCGATCAAAAGTATATATATTGTATTTTTTGAGAGACTATGTGCTTCTCTCTCTCCTCTCTCTCTCTCTTTTTTTATAAAATATTAATTATTTACTCAAATTGTCATTTCTATGTTTTTGGCGCCGCAATATGAATAAATGATTGGTACATTGCAGCGTTAAAATCTGTTTTTTAATTCAAAATAATAAAATCGATTTTGAACTTACCGAATTATAGTGAGCAAAAAGCTCAGTTTTTTTATTTTTAAATTTGCATTACGCGCCAAACTATCTCGGCGTAACGCAAATTAACGCATGCATCGCATTATCCGACAAACTTTTAACGTTTTATGTTTTTTGAAATACTTGACGCGCGCATTATGTAAGCGACAAAATTAGCGTCTGAGCGACACATAAAGTGTCTAATAAAAAAAATAGCCGCTAGATATAAAGACAGTGAGAATAATGTATTCAACTCGCTCTCCTTTTTACCCCGAGCATATTTTCCGTTCTCTACTCTACTTTAGCGCGTAGCGCTTTGAACATCGCGGTGTTTAAAGAGAACATGTTGCTTCACGTACAAACAATGACCTCGTTGTCTTTTAAACGTGATTAACGGTTGACCAGATTCGCTGATTCGATGAAAATATAAATGACAATGGATTAATTGATTTTGTGATGAATGAAACATTGAGAATAACTTACTGTGTGCGAATTAAACAAAAATGAATCAATTGAAATAAGCTTGAGCGTAATTCGCTGCGTTATCTTACCGCACAATATCGGAATAATCTTTGATATTCCATTTTATTCAAATTAAGTTAAATCTGATTTAAATATTAAATTTCGAGTACAATTGTATTTTTCTTTTTTTTTTGCAATTGTTATTGCCTAGCAATTTAGATAATTTGCAAAAAATTACGTGATATAATCAGAACTTGGCTCGCATCTTTAACAGCTTCGGTCGTTATTTCGTTTAATGAAGTCTATTCAGAAATGCCGGGAAATATCAACGTATGCACAATAGAGATGGAAGTTGATTGTCTGGTTGGATCGTGTTTTGCACGGGAAAACCCAAAATCACAATACTAGCTATGTGCTGACCTGTACGAATGCGTATAACGTGGCAGGTACACAAATTCGTCGGCGTCGACATCAGCGTCGCGGCGCGGAAGCACCAGACGCGCGGTGCATTTGCATCTTCAAATCTGCTGTGATACCGCCCTACACGTACGAGCGTTGACACGGCATACAAACATTGAATTTACTCCGAGTAAGATAAGAGTACAAATACCGGCTATGTATCCCCGTCCTCTGTACTTACACGCCTCTCTACGTGCATAACATCGTGCGAAGTGTCGCGCGACGTCTGTAGGATTTTCGAGCGTTACGTTGCTGCGAGATTCCGATGAATTAATTCGCACAACACGCTGTTGCGCGTGCGAGAGAGAGCTTTATTAATAAGAAACTCCCGAGTATGTATTTATAATAAAATACAAGCAGCGCCACGGAAACATAAATTGAGAAAACAAAAGTAAAAATTCAAATACACACTTTTACCAAATTTCGCAAATTACATACGTGTGATAAAAAGAAAAATATTTATAAACCGCGTGATACAAAGCTCTCGTTATTATTACAAATTGATTACACAAGAGTATATTGTTTGGAGTACATACGCCAGAAACTTTTATCAATGTTATATATACACGCCGGCTCTATTCCGTTCATAGTCACGCTACATTTAGCAATTACGAAGTGATTTGTGCTCTCTCCGGAACCGGAAATAAGAAACGAACGCGAAGGCGCGACCTTCTTTCGTCAATCAATAATAATGATTATTTTCAAATATTTGATCTTACGGCGGTCATTACGTCCGTGTTTAACAAGCAATTATAAAACGATTGATATACAGCAGTAATCACACAATAAATGATAACAGCAGCGAAACAATAGAGATAATTACGTTAGATATAACTTTAGGGACCTTGCTTTTTGAATGCAATGTGAAATAACTGAATTTGCTGATTGAATTCGAGTCTCACATATGTATGCGCAAGATAACAATAACACAACAACATCATTATAATGATTGTTTAATACGCATTAATATTGTATGTTTGATGTAAAATCATGAAAAATATAATGTAGACACTTGCTATTGATGAATAAAATTAAACAATCAAAAATCACTATCTTATGTATTTTAACGTTATACTTTTACAAGAAAGAACTAATGCCGATTACATATAAATAAAGTCAGTAATATAAATAGTACTGACAATCACACAAAAATATTATTAGGTATTACAGAAATTACTGAGAATATTACTGGCAATTACACAGAATGCCAGTAATTCTTTTGTACCACTGCCGCAATATATTATTGCGGCAATAGTTCTTTTTTGTAAGGATATAGATTTAAAAAAACTTACACACACATGTATTTTTGTTTGTTATATGTAAATAAACTTATTATTAAGAGCAAACCACACAATAAAAAATTATCTAATCAAATAAATAACAAAACAAACTATAGTATCAATGCAACGCTATATAGATTCACTGCATATCTCGATGATTTATATATATTTGGATTTTATAAAGAATGCAGCTCGTGTTGAATACTTGGAAAAAAGAAAAACAAAGAGAAATTACGATTAAGAAACAAAATTAAATTTCGTCAAGTCAGCAGGTTTTACGAAACAATTTGTTTCTTTCTCTCGTCAAATCAAGTACAAATCGTATAAAAGATAGTAAACACACATAAAGCTTGTAAAATCTGAAGCTATCTTTTTGCAAGGATAGAGATAAAACCGGGGACAAGATATATGAAATCTCGAGAGACTTTTTTGCATAACGACAGACTTGATGATACTTGTTAGCATAAGAGCTTTTGTCACAGCGGATTATTTCCAGTCGCGCTTCTTCGGAATAAGCAAAAAAGAACGAGGTTTCAGTAAAGCTCCTGAGAGAAATATCCCACGAGAGATGTTCGTGTTTGTATTACTGACAAATTTCATTCTCATTCTAAAATTCGTTGTGCTGCAGCAAGACTGGACCTGAGAAGATCTCACTCAAAAGTTCAGATATTGTGTTAGGTTTTATCTTTATCTACCCGTTATATACATATCGCGAGACGTGCGCGAAATTCCGTAGAATCGATTGCCGGCTCGTTTCTCTCTGAGAGAAATATATATGTCGGTGTGTATTTCGTATCTGTCTTCTTAAGCGCGTCCGCGTATGCGGCACTTACTTGCATACATGTGCAAATGTGTACGACACACACATCCGTTTCGAGACTTGTCGAAATTTCGGTATCGTCGATATGCTGCAGAATTTTAAGAGAATTTAAAATTCCGCTGACAACGCTGGCCAGATACACATACGTAGCTGGATATATGTTATCTATGTGTATGGATTCTCTCGTATGTGCACACTCAGACGACTTTTTATCGACTTGATAACAACTCTCACCTTGCACTTTAATTCTGACAGAAATCTGCTTAATTAATAAAAGTTGGTACGTATGAAAATTATAGAAAATTATAAATAGTGTTGTTAGAAAAACAGATATGTGTGTGTGTACGTGATATTTCTGTACAACTGGACAAGTCAGGAATAACAAAGAAAAGAGCAAAAGTTAAATAAATATATTATACAAAACATCGCCATCTTTTCACAGTCTAATTATTTTGAGCGTAATTATAAACGCAAAAAAAAAAAGAGATTTTTATAAATGTATACTGTAACAAGTTCTATATAATATAGTATCAGATTTATTGTGCACGTGCCGTGTATTGTGCATCACTGCCCACGGGAGAGAGACATTTATCGTTCAAAATGCGCTTTGTTTTCTCATAGATAAATCCATCATATTCTTTTATATATGATCACAATACGTACGGAAGATAGGATGTAGTATCGACGTGCTCTGTGGAAAAATCCTGGTGAATATCATCCTCGAGAACAGATAAAAAAAGATCGCAAGAGACAGATGCGAGCTCTGTGCTTTGTGCGGCTTTTATGATAAAGTGGATCAGATTATGTACCCTTGACATTTCTGCTATTCGCACTTTCGATTTGCAAAACGCTCTTATGTTTTGAACTTCGAACAAATATCGGTTTACTGATTGATTTGATCGATGTTACGAAATATACTCTCTCTTTTGTCTTTGTAAAAATACCATAATTCCGCTCAGGAACGTAAGATGGTCGACTAATATGTGACAAAATTTAAACAAAATATTGTCTCGAGACATGCAAGATAATAAGAAATCATTTTTTTTTCCCCAAATTAAACCGTGTCGTTAAAGCATTTGTGAAAAACGACTCGGTGTGCGTGCATCGAGCGTATTTGCATTCGTATATACCTGTTTCGTGTACGGCGACGACGTGGTAGGTAGGTAATACATGTATACATACATCAACGTGGCGCGGTTGGCTAATTTATGAAACTTGGATCGATCACGGGGGGGACAGTTTGCATTTGTCGTTAGTGCAAGAAAACTGGGACGTCCATCGGGGATGGATCGGGAAGAGGATGGCTACCGTGAGAGAGAAAAGCGAGAGTCAGTATTGGATCAGCAGTAGATATAGCGACGCCAGGTTCCGGAAAGCGCACCTGTACAAAAGAAGCGACGATTTTTCAAGCAGATAAAAGTCGCGAGTAAAAAATCAACATTGCGCGCGCCGCGTCACGGTGGATCTCGACAAACGGATGGACGAGATATCACCGTTGCACGCTGGTGCAGGATTTGCCCATTTCTCCCATTCTCGAGCTTTGTAAAAAAAAAAAAAAAAAAAAAAAAAAAAAGAACTGTGTTGGCAGTCACGGCGGATGGACGGAATGAAAATTGTTCCGCTGACTACAGTCAACCCTTTCGTGCTTAATACAATTTGAACAGTCACATTCATCTAATCTCGGACACTTCTCGTAAACTTAACTCGCCAAACAAGTTTCCGATTGATTAATCTTTTAAAATTAAAGCTGTATTTTGCGTTCTTTTCTAGTATATCCAAACAGGATATACTAGACTAGTCTTAAAGTCAACTATCCGGCATGTGGTAAAACAAATTTTGAAAAGCGGTTATCGATTTTTCACGCTCAATGAAATTCACTTATATCATTCGGTGAAATAGATTTCGGATGTACATCGATGCAATATATAAATTTTCTATGTTGCAGCGAGTTTCGATTTCGGTCTAAGACGCCAAGTACTTGTAAGATAATATCTGTAGATGTAGAAGACGCTGCAGCTTCGCTGCTACAAAACTTTGCGGTCTTCTTGCGGCTCTCGCAATAATATTCGAGTTTTCAACTCAATAAGCGCTTGATTAAAATGTGCCCTTCGCTTGTGGCTCCTCCTTCTCCTCTTTTCATCGAGAGCGCCCGCGCGCGCAGAATCTCGGAGTAATTTGAAAATGAGACATGCCTTTGCGAAAAGTTTTCAATACGATACCGCGTTGTCGCCGCGTTGTGGTAGTAGTTGTTGTTCTTTCTGCTCCCGTCGTTGTTTTCATCTGGTCTATCTAAAAAGTATCCAGCGAAAAGTATCCGAGCTTATTCGCGTCCAAACTGCCGTTGTAATTTCGCTGACGAATATTAGTTGAGCGTTTTTAATCTTGCAGTGGACGCAAAATATGTTGATGATAATTCTTTTTCGCATCTCTCTCTCTCTATCTCTCTCTCTCTCTCTCTCTCTCTCTCTCTCTCTCTTTTTCTCGACTTATCTACAGCAGAGCTACGAATATGAAGATTAAGTAAACATTTGGCGAGATGAGATATTCTACGCATGAAATCTATTATGTTGGTTTATATAGCACCAATGTTTTCTAATTAACACGCCGTTAGTGCTAAATAAATTTAATTCAGACGGTTATGGAATATATTTAATTAGACATTCTCTCAGAACAAACTCTAATTAAGCAAGTTTATTTTTTATAGTAGTATAATAAATCTTTTACGAGTAAAAAATATGTAGAACACGAAATTTTGCCGTACTGTCTTTTGATTATTAGTAAGAGATATTTGAATAATAACTGTTCTATAACTCGCAAAACTTTATTTATTATTTACAAGAATAACAGATATAGAATAACAGACATAGAAATCAATATAGAATATAAGAGATATAGAATAAATATATATAAAATATAGATATTTTATATCCCGGATATAAAATAACAGATATAAAAAATTTATTAATATATAATAATACTGTATGCTGATGGATTATACTATAATTGATCGTAATTAAGATAAACCGTTTGAAGCAGGGTAAATGGCACTCTTGATCATCTCGACATTTTGAACGTGCTTAACAAGCAATTACATATGCATATGACATATTGTAACTGATTTAGATAATAACACATTTCTTCTAGAAATAATATTAAAACCATCTAGTAATTATTTAAGTAATTAAGTAATTAGTGTTAATTTGAATAATTAATGTTTTCGTAATTAAACCATTTACTTCTCATACATTACTTATAGATATGTTATATGTACAAATGTACTCTCATAAATCAATAATATAGACGCGCGCAATTGCAGAAGTGCATATGTAAACGTCCGACATAAACACATGAAGGTAGAAAAAATGTATAACGCCCTAGCATAATGACCGTAATAATCTGTTCTTTTTTCGTTGTTTTGAGGAAATTACATAGTTTAGTATGCAAACAAAAATGCGCGGTAGCTACATACATACCGTAGACTGTGGTTGATGTGCGTTAAATGTAAACCCAGTTTATTCTGAAATTTTATTGCTTAGTAAAATTTTTACATTTGAAATTATTTAATAACTCGCAAAATGAGAACTTTTTTGCATCAAGTTCTCAAATGTAGTGTTTATCGCAGTTGGTTAAGTATAGTTCCTTATTCACCGTTCATTCATAACTAGAAAAAATAAACTTGTACACGTATCTATGTCCAAGAATTTTTTTATATTTTTGAAAAAAGTAATTTTTTATAATCATTGATTTACATCTATAATTATGAAATATTTAATGATTTATCAGACTTAATATTTGTTTTATCTCTATAATCTATATTCTTATTATATTGTAAATTGAAATGAAATAGAACATTTGTATTGAAATGAGATTGGAATAATAAACCACTACATTTCTGAATGACGCACTTAATTTGCTAATAACACGTATTCCTGGGGAAATTATACGCATCAACGATTATTTCATTAATTAATCAAAAATTAAATAGCATATTGAGGGTAGCATACAAATTTGACATCTAATTAAACAAATTATGTGCAACAGGTACATCTTTGTTCAGTTAATGCATGTACCGAAAATCATACATTGAATCTAAATATAAGTTGCAACATTATATTGCATATTTATATAATTGTTTTTTATTGTGTATTAATATAATATAAAGAATGCAATATAAGGAAAAGATAATTAAAATTTTTTTTTCTACGACAGTTAGAAATACACAATTAGCAGAGGTCATTTAATAATAGTCTTTGAATAGCTTTCTCTCTCTCTTTCTCTCTCTCTCTCTCTCTCTCTCTCTCTCTCTCTCTCTCTCTCTCTCTCTCTCTCTCTCTGTTTGAATAGAATCACAATTCTTGTCGAATATCCGATTTGGAGAGTTAAATATTATAAGTTTGAATTCTGAATTTTAATTTAAATAAATCAAATAATCTTCTAACTTCATTATTTTAAACCAATTTAAAACCTTTAAAAAAAGAACGTAATGTAGATCGAATAGATCTTAATATTTTTATAGAAAACGGTCGCAACTGTCACGTCATTTAATAATATATTTATTCCACTTTAAATTCTTATTCTTCTTAGCAGCGTGCATATCAGCATTTTCAATGACAACCTATCTACCAACAATTAATTATGTCACAACTAACCGCAGCAAATGCCGTACTCATTTAGTTTCCCGTCATCAGATAAATGGTTTTGTGCTTTATGATTTTTTTTTCCCCTCATTATCCGCGCTTAATGGTTACTGGCACGAATGACTAGCTTCCAAAAATACTCCTTAAGCTGCAGAGAAGAAACTTCTCGTAAAACTATCCTCCGCCTCTCTCATCCTGTTCGCGGTGACTCTTTCCACTCGCGAGCCCAAGTCGGGAGCGCGTGTAATAAAATCTGAGTCAATTAACGGTACGTCGTAGAGTACCATTAATAATCCTGCAAGCTCCAGCCGTCGTCCTTTCAGGAATCTCTAGAGGAGATGCCGACGGAAGGAGAAGCGAAGTAACGTCATCGGAGCGAGGGAGACAGGAAGGAAGGCTCGCATTGCCGGATTAAGAACTTCCGGCACCCCATGCGTTCGCATTATGCGCCAGGTTCCTCGCGCTCATCCATAATTCTTCATATATCTGAGAACGTGATCGATTATTTCGTATATCTGCCCCATATTACGTTCGCATAATTGACGAACGTCAGACTACTCCTTAAGCTAAGGGATCTTTCTTTTTTTATCTTATTGTATAAAATAAAGATAAATCAATAGTGTAAGACAGATTAATTATTTTGGCAAAGAATGTGTCAAGTTTAATTAGTAAAATATTTAGCTAGCGTTAAAAGTAAATAAATAATATGTCGACTTGACTTATGTCCTTAAATTAAATTGTTGTCCGATCTTAAATACGTTGCAAAATTTATTGAAATAGAAAAAAAAAAAAAAACACGCCATTTTCAATACATCTTGTAGACATAGTGAGTCCTTCGTGGATCTTCCAGTCCTAACCTCATCCTACATGTCGTGTTTCTTCTCCTTCGGGCATTCACTATGCAAAAAGTAGTCACGAGTCGTTGCTCTCTCCGGACTTCCTCCAATTTTTCCTACATTCATACGTGTGTAGATGTACGCACGCGCGCACACAAATGTACACACACTTAGCTATTTGCTTCCCGCGGAGACGAGTATCTGCAGCACCACCGTAGTTTATCGATTCCGGTGCTGTTTCCTTAATCCTAGTAGCCTAGGACTTTATGTCGTCGCTTGAACCGTTTACACAACTTTTGTTTAAAAGTGTTACAAATTTGTTTCTAACGTTTTTACTAAGTTTGATGAAACGCATTCTTGGTATGCGAGAGATGTTTGATCCACTTTTACACTGAATTTATTTAAATAAAAAAGCAAGTTTCTTTCCGTCTACTAAGTACTTCATAATTAACGTTTACATACATATGTTTTTCTCAAATGTAAGTCATTCTTATTAATTATAAAAAATTTTCATTTACTTAATAAAACTTGATCTATTCTTATTTCGAAGTCTTGCGCATCTAATAGTTCTCAGCTCAAATAAACAATTGTGAAACTAAAGGCGTATAATTTAAACGCAAAGTTCTCTCCGCTCAATAGAGACAGAGTCAAATATCAGACGTTTCGAAAGAGAATTCTCTCGTATTCTTGATTTTATAATGTATAAGGAACCGCGGAATACGAAACAAACAGGGTAGGTAGCTAGGTATAGTTGATTCGGGACTGGAGAATGCCTGAACACACGGGCGAATCGCACACTCTCGCACACCGCCATCCCATGATAAGCGTCGAAAGAGAATTCTTGAGACGTTTGTTGCACGGCGTTTGAGCTGCGCGCTCCAGTGGTACGGACAAAGAGCCGAACTGACGACGCCATTAAGCTTTCACGCCTGAAAGAAGAAATACTCGCCATAGCTGCGCGGAAATAATAAAGAGAAAGAATGCAGTCAGAGAAGAAGCAAATATTCCAAATTAAGCAAAACCATAAACAATTCGCGTGATGCATTGCAATCAAATAAATAACCAATGCGGTAATTGTTAAAAATTAGCAAGTCTTGTGAATCTTATAAAAGAGCTCGTCTCTTAAATTTCATTAACAAAAAAGTTATTTCTTTCTTGCGATATAATACACTAAATATATATATATATATATATATATATATATATAAACAATATGTATATTATATACAAAAACATGTCAAGAAAAGATTGAAAATCGCGAGACAACAATGCTAAAAGCAAGTACCATCTTCGCGCCCTTGTTTTCTACTCTACTAGAAGGATATGCCACGTCCTCCCTTATTACGCGATTCATTTTCCAGGACGTCAGCATAAATCCAGAAATATGGTACCTGCCAGACTGTACCAACCACAAGTACCAACATCGCGCCGCATGCACCGCGAAAGCGCGCGCACAGGCAAGTCGTTTTCTCTCTGATGTGTATACATTTTATCTGCCACTAAACGCTCTCAGCTAGCTTTTGCGTCGCGCGCGAGGAAATTCTCAGCCCGTTCCGCGTAGAACTCGGGGCCAGAACGCGGGCACGAACGGAAATGATAAACGCCAGTTTTAGTGAATATAAGGACTGGCGTGCAAACATTTCGTACTTCGCGAGCATTAATTGCGTCATTAGCCGTTCCAAGAATAGTATTCATCCGCACGGCTATAACGCGTTCACATTTCACGGTTTTTACGGGCTCTAACAACTTAATATCCTAGTTGGAAGCGATGATAAGAGAGAAGAAAGCCCCATGCTGTGTTATTGGTATAATCGCTCGGGTAAGTTCCGTAGTTGAAGAGTAGCTAAAGAGTGCGAGAGCCCGAGTTGAACTACTTAGTTGGCCACTAGGTTGAACTGGCACGTTACCAATTGCTCGGAGAAGAGATAGAGTTAGTTTGAAAAATTTTGCTGAGATCAATTTTCGCTCTACGTGACAACTTCCCGTAAAGACAAATGTCAATTATTAATATCACGCGCTACTGCAAAATAGAGCGAATATTAACGGTAATTAAGTAAATAAATCTTAATTGAATGCGAACGACGATGAATTTTGTTGATACTTCTTGTTTCCTTTAACGTGTATGTTTTACCGTAAAAGTTTTCAATTTGTTAATTGTTCCAATTCGGTAACGTGTATCAAGAGTGTATATTTGTTTGATTTCTCCGTGTGTGACGAAGGGGCGTCTTCGAAATACACGGCGTTGATGCAAAACAACATTAATTAGGGCAGCGGAGCGATGTTGATCGTACTCACTTGCTGAAGCGACGTTCGCGCAAAAAACGCTTTAATTAATTCCGTTCACGACGCGCAAGAACTAATGCAGCGGGTTACACGGGCATTACTAAGTATGTGTCGTGTGTCTACAGTGTCGCACAGCAGCCATGCGTTACGTTTCAAGCCCGCGGAGATTATGTAGGCAATAAAAAAGCATTTAACTGGCGTGCGCCCCGGAGTAACGACTGCGCGCGTTACGTAGTTTCGAAAAATAATAATTTTGTTCCGCGCAATATAAACGCCTTTATATTTCGCCGATTGGCAACGACGCAACACAATCGGAAATGCGACAAGCAATTTTTCTAGAGTATAACTCATTACATTGCTTTAAGCAGCGACTTTTTATCTCGATGAAACAATAACCTCGCAGAACACATATACATACATATAATATACACACACACACGTACAGATATAAAGGGCTTTTGTAAAATTTTAATTTTCTTTAAGAACGCGCCGCACGGGAAATCCGCGAAAATTAACCGTCAACTATATTTTCCTCGAGCCGGGAGCGCTTATGAAGTAACGTCTACGAAGCAGATATAAATAAACGAATATTAAATATAACGGAGTTGTTTACTTACATATCTTTGTATTTTGCGGTATGAGATTTGCGCGTACAGCATTTACAAACACGTAATTTAGTGCTTTCTTCTCTGTCTCGCTCTTTCTCTTCTCTTTTTGATTTTCTGAGAAATAACTTTAGTAACATTTACATATATAAGTATCTTTAGAATGATTATTATATATAATGTATACATAATATTATATTATATAATATATTGTTTGTTATGTAACTGCATAAGTACTTGTCAGTCTTCTTATTATAAAATGATGTACGTTTAATTTTTTTCCATCAGTAAGTTTTGTAATAAATTAAATCACTTTATTTTATTTAAGAGAAAAATAATCAAAATTAACTTTATTATAAATAAGATAATATATACGGATACACAAGTAATATAAAAAACGATTTTAACGACTTTCTTCACAATTTCTCGCGCTACAGTATCTTACGCGTCTTTTTTTATCTGTTTCTATCAACGGCTGCGGACTCCCTCTGCCTGGTTCTTGAAGACTTTTTTCTTGTCACCTCGGTTTTTGATAATGTTTGCCTGTTTTCTTATTTTCAAAAAAATTGTCATCGGTTGAGTCATCAACCGATAATCGACAAACATCGCGAAGGTGAGAATCGAAAATATTTGTCATCTCGACAATCGCGCAAATATACAAGTTTGTCGTGAGATTGTCAGTTGTTAAATTCAAAAACATAATAACAAGTACATATAAGATAAATCTGATTTCTACAATTTTTCTTTACAGTAGATATTAAAAAAATATATTAATACGTACATTGCAATTTTATTTATTTTAAATATATTTTTTTGAACATGTAGAGATGATCATAAAAAGCGACGCATGAAGTATAATTGAAAATGGAAGAACTGGCAAATTTTACTCCTGTCCAAAAGCTCGTAAATTAACTTTTTTTTCACATGACGCAACTCTCGACAGCAGTGACATGTTTGTTGCACGCGATAGGCGTAACGGGAATACACGCAGTCGCAAAAATATAGCTGAAAAATAGAAAAAAATAAAAAAAAACACACAAACGTATATCTCAAAAATGTTTAAATTAGCAGCGGAAGTGCTTTGTATATGTACACATATGTACGTACATTATATATTGCTAAATTTTTATTAGCTATACATATAGCTAACTGACAGGAAAGCTCATCTTTTTCTCGACAATTGCTGTACTTTATTCATAAAGTACAGCAATAAAAAAAAGGTTTATGAATAAAGTAAAGCTTTAGCATATGGAAGATGTTTACATATCGCGTCGAAAAGATCTATCTCGTACGAATACCTTTCTTTAAAAGTTTCATAGAGAAAGACTCTCGGGCGCCACGCTCCATTGCTCCATATTGGAAAAGATAAGAAAAAAGTCTTTTTACGTTGCCGCTCGAATTGTTCGTTCGTATACGCTGAATTAGACGTCGAGAACTAGATACTATCGGTTGTAAACTGCAAATGTTTGTACGTAGTAACACACTCTCGTTTCAATTGCTACTTCGGACTTAACGAATCTGGTTTTTCGCAAAAATCTACTGTGAATCTAATTTTGCGAAAATTAAGAAAATAGAAAGTAGAAAAAAAAGAGAAGAAAAGTATCGCATGACATCAGTTTGACAATTGGAAAAGTTGCTTCTCCTCATCTGTAAGCAATGTTATGTATTTACTGTGATTTAAACAACAAAAACCGATGTAACATTACAATCGATATCATGCATCGGTTGTACGATATTGATTGTGACATTCTCTTCCAAACTATTTAATCTCCAACATGTTTCAATAATTGCATTATTACTGCGAAGATTGCAGCACAAAATATGGCCACGCAACACAATTGCAGTCATGCGCAAATCGAAATCAAGCACGCTATTTCGCGTTTTACAAACACGCGGGCGTCCTAATTGGACAATTTGATTTAATGAAGTCATACAGTTATGTCGGAATATTTCTCTGTAAAACTGGCAACGAACGAATTTAATTGGCAATTTTCCTTCCGCTAATAATAAGAGCTTGCCTATGTTTTCTGAACATATTTATCTTTGCTCTCATTTTTAAACTAAAATTAGTTAATTTTATAATTCATTCAATACGCGACTCGTTTTATAAAATTGATTGAAACTTCTTCAAAAAAAAAAATACTTATGAATATATTTTCAAAAAATAGTTTTTATAAAAATAATTAATACATAAGTCACATGCGCGTGTGTGTGTGACTTTTTGACTGATTATTCATAACTTAACAATCGAGATATCATGATGTAGCACAACGTCAGCTCAGAAGTAGACATTGAAAAAATAGCAGCGATAGCAACTTGACGACAGGCGACCATTATCTGTACTGTCAGCTTGGCACCACTTACTAACGATCCGACCAGTTGAAGGCGCACTTCGAAAGTTTTCTCTCTTGGGACGAGGGCAGCTCGAAACTCGGGAATAATAATGACAATTGTGACGGAGGAATTAAAGGATGTGCTTTTCTTGACACAAACAAAACAACTCGCATCAACAATGCAGTTTTGTTTGTTGTATCATATAAAATTGTGTTATCGCTGAAGACTTCTCGTACATATTTACAAAATAAAAAGAAAATAGCGTATCTTTTTTTCAAACTAATAAATATAGCGTATCTTTTTTTTTTATATCATTACTTATATATATATATTTAGAAAAATATATTATTATTGCGACTAGAGGTTACTCGAGGCAAATATGTGCATTTTCTGATCGTACACGTGTCGTTGTAAAATGGCGATAAATTAGAAAAAAAAAGGCGGTCAAATAACAATCATGACGCGACGATCGCGAGTTCTCTCCGCGCAAGCAGCATGTGAGACAAATTGTGTCTGGATGGATTTACGGTCTTAAACGAGAAAAATAACTAGAAGAGCGAAAGCCAGAGGCTGTCGGAATTTTCGTAAACTCTCCACTACGCTGTAGGCCGCCACGAAGTGCGTGGAGAGACGACGACGTCGCGAATCTTATTAAATTCCGGAACACCTCGCGCCGTCTCTTCCGGCTGTTTCGCAATACTTTTTCTGGAGGAGACGCAATAAAATATAAAAATGTAATACGAGAAACAAAAAGAAAAAGAAAAACCAAATATGACGACAAGATCTGGAAGAAATATATTTTCAAAATCTTTCTCTAAATTTCTTTTCAAGCGGTAAAAGTTACACGTTTTTGTTTTTAACGGTTATACATTTCTTTTGTCTTTCTGTTTTATTCCTTATATATTTATTAATAAGGTTTGAACCGTTACGATACACGTGGTTGTGTGCGGATTGTACGGTTTCCAAACCGCAGTCTTAACAGCTAGATTATACAGACTGAGCCAATGATTAATCAAACACTCCGATGTGCAACGTAGTAGTAACAATGCACGGGTTCGCCGCTCGGGTGCTATTAGACATAGAGGTTGCGGTCATACGGTTAACCCGCGATTAACCATGTACTCGGGATAAACATGGCCTCGCTGGCCCCATGACCAACTTCAAGACGGGATCTCGCATCGTTGAATTCTCGATGAATGTAAAGACCGCGCAATTCTGGTATAGCGAATACGATTAATAAGACGATTGCATTTCTGAGTCAACGATCCGAAAAAGCTGTGGTTATTGTGAGCGTAGTATATTGTTGCGACAAGTTTCGCCAATCCGCTTACTTTTAATCTCAAGTTTGCCTTCCCGAAACTAAATTATCATCTCATTAAATTTATTGCGCAATTAATTTATACGTCACGTTAAGATAAACACATTTTTCAGCGATTATATTAATATAACAAATTACTATTGAAAAAAAAGAAATACATACTTCTTATACACATACATGTCATCAGGCAGACAAATATTTGTCTCAACGGTGTTTTTAATTAGGCGCTAAAACTTCCACGGTAGTTTACAATACAGGCGTTTGTATTTAAGATGGAGTTCGCTCTTTTTTAAGCGAATAACAACGATAGTAACTCGATCGTTAAGCCGATACATCTTATTTATCATCTTATTTTACATTAAATAACAAAATTTTGTATTGCTCTCAACGTAAGGAAGGACGAAGAACAAAAAAAAAAAATTAAAAAATAAAAAAAATAAAAAAAAATAAAAAATAAAGGATCGCAGTGGAGAGGAAATCGAGCGAGACGGGAAAAACAAAGCGACGTCCGTTATTTTTTAATAAAACTTGCCTCGGCTGTTTTCTCGCTGCCGCTTTTCGTCGGACGGAAGTTCGTTAGATTCAGCCAGCATCAATTTCATAAAAACTCGTTAAAGAAAGAGAGGTCGGGGATTCAGGAATGCACGAGAGAAGAGAGAGAAGTATTTCGCCCTCGCTCAACACGGCTGGCAGCCTCGCGTAGAGAAGTGTTGCCAACTCGGTCGCAAACAAGCTGCATCGTTATCGCCAATTACACCGACGGATTTGCCGATGAGTTGGTAAAGTGAATTTATTAATCTCCTACAAACGCGAAGGAAATTATTTTCCTATCAGGAAGGAACGTTGACTCTGCTTATTGAAACTGAAACAGTAATTAGGAAACTAATCTTTTTTTTTTTTATCTTATTTTGCTCTATCACTGTTTTAGCTTAACAAGACTGAAATTATATTATACTATCCGATGAAACAAAATGTAATACAAAAAAAGAACAGAAAGAAGTTTCGAGAAAAATGCAAGATAGTTAAAAACGTAATCTTTCATAGAAGATAAATTCTCTTTTTAACTCTCTGCTGCTAAGAGCTGGTATAATTGTTTCAAAACTGTGTGGAAGAAAGAAAAAACCTAAAAAATAAAAACTAATTATTGTATGAGACGTATATAACAAATGCAAATCAAAATCTTTTTAGTTTTTAATGTATGAAAATATGTTTTGACATATCTTATTATATAGAAAGACTGAATATTTTACTAATACATTATCACAGAATTTTCTCCATTCTACTGAATATTCTAAGGTCTAAGTTTAGAAGATAAATTTATAAGAGCTATGAAGAGAGTTTGACAGAGATGAGTGGAGAGATATTGTCGTCGAAACTTACATGCGTCGTATGTATATTCTAGTTATATATAGGCAAGAAGAGATGAGTAAGTGGTTGACCATATTTTCAAGATGATTTCATCGGAAAACTTTTTTTACGCAACTCAGCCGGCTTGAATCACGCTGGATTATGTTATTAACTCGAGGACAGAGACAGTTCGCTTTACAAGGCGTATTATTCCGAATTTGCGAAGCTTTGTATAAAGTCCGAGAGATTTAAGGGAAAAAAATTTGCTTATAAAAACAATCTGCCTGTCTGTTTTTTTTCTTCGCTACATCGAGGCAAAGGATCGTCATAAATGTTGTTCTTGCGTTCCTTTCTCCGAACACAACGTGGAGCAATAGTTGGAATGGAAATACAACACGGAGCGCGGGTCGCATGAAGAAAAGCACCGTTTCATATTTTCCCGTTTGCAGATTTGTCATCGGCTTCTTAGGACATGACCTCAAGAAACAAGAAAAAAAACCTATGTAAATATCTCAGAGAGAGAGAGACGAATGATCTTCCGCTCGCGCGGTTGAAACTAATATATGAATTGGTTTGATTTATGACTACGCTAATGCGCGAAATATGAAGAAAGTCCAGACAATCATGTTTCTGCTGCTAGTTCTTGAAGGAAAATACGGATTTTATTAACGCAATGTGGTTTACGTTCATCTTTCTTTTACGAGACTTTAATGAAAAAAGCCAGAAGAATGAAAACTAACAATATATTATGTGTATAAAAAATCGTTCATTTTTTGATGGTCGTTACGCGGCAAATTTAGAATTTTTCTTCTCTGGTTAAATTCTCATAAAATTCTATTAAGTACAACATCTGACAATAAATTACATTTGTTAACATTAAATATTTATATAGCAAGTAGATTAAAAATCTTATATCTTCAACGTCTCATAAAAGTTTCTTATCGCACAAATTTTTGCCACTTATATATAATTTAAATTGTTTTCAATTTCTTCTAACTTTTTAAATCACATTACATAAATTGCAATGTAATTGTAATATCTAGTTCTCTATTATTATTCTCAGGAAAAAACTTGTCAAAGAATCTGTCATTAACAGGAATGATGCTGGTGGCAGATCATTTCACATATTCCAATGTCCAGTGAGCCACCGTAGATGTAACTGTTACAAATTACACGTATGCATCTTCATCTGCAATTTACGATCTTGCAATGGAATACAGCGCGGACGTTTGCGAATCGTCTAAAAGACAAACTACCGCGGGGCGCGTGTTTAAACGATAAATTTCACGCCCAGAGCTGAAATTAGAAACAACGCGCATTCGTAGGCTCGACAATGCCCTTTCTCGTCCCGGATAACGGGCCGCGATTTCAAATTCGCAACATCCGGTAGAACAGTTCGTGAATATCGTGCTTATGGCTCAATTAATTTCTATGACCTGCAGGTGACACAGGCTACTTCGATAACAATGCCGGTCCGGTCGCGATTGTAATAGTGACGTTCGTCTGACCGTCGCCATTGCGCACACAAAAACAAGACGAATAGACCGGCTATCTAGAACAGATAGCCATTGAATGGATTCGCCTGATCTACGGCCTCGAAAACCGCGCGCAAATGTCGTATCTACCTGTAAAAAGTCTCTCACTTATCGGACATGTTGGGGATCTTCGTTTTTTTTTTTTTTTTTTTTTTTTTTATTTATTTTCATGAGCGCAATCAGGTCGGCCCATCGATAGCGAAGCGATTTAAAGGGGCCATGTATTTTGTTCAATAAGGATGCCAAATAACTCGAAAAAAACTTGAAATACACGTTCTGTTTACAAATAAAATACATGAAATTAGTCATATATCAATGACCGATAAAGCTGACGAATTAATGCATGTTGTATTATGATACTGTATATGTTATATATGATACTGTATCGCAAATATTGAAATATATTTGTTTTTGAAATATTTTATGAGTTATTATGAAACGCGCGTTATAATAAACAAGAAATGGAAATCTGCTTGCGACTGACTTGTGTGCAGATTCGAATGTCAGCCATCATGTACGTATATGGCAGAAGTTATATTTTTTATCAAGCCGCTAAATCAATATCTTCTCGGAGGTTTTTTTAGTTATACGTACTGCTTCTTGCAAAACAAAAAACTGCTTAAGCCAAACTTTTCACATTGACAATTATAAACATTCAAATTACATTACTTGAAAGAATATGCGAGACTCTCAAAATAGTAAGAAAATATAATCGTTTCTTCTAGATTTTGAAAAGATTGATATTAGAGAGAGATAAATCAATAATATACCAGAGAAATATATATCTGAAATATACACAAGTGCTTTCGTAATAAAAACAAATATTCGCAATACCGTCGTTGAATTCCGGCGCGCAATTAGCTAATTGAAATCGTAAGCGAAATTCGTCGAGGTTTGTTACGTGAAGGAACGACCTTGGCGCTGTAATTCGTAACCTAGGCATGTCGGGCGAATACGAATTTATAGCGTGGCGAGAACTTCCGGAGAAACGGCAGGTCTTAGGGGTGGTGAGCCGCAGTCTAGGGTTGATGGTCAAAGCTTGTATTAATTACAACTGTCAGGCAACCGAGCGTACTGCCGACTGGAGCAGAATCGTGCCAGCACTGACTTTCTTCCTTCCGAGTCGCGTTACGACACGCAGCGATTTCCAATTCTATATAACTGCTGTGAATCGCACGATTAATCTTAAGATCTCTTGCGACACCGAAAGCGCAAAATCTGAGACAAAAAATAATTCATGTAAAAAAAAGTTCATTCAGATGTTAATTAAAGTCAAAAGATTTTCCAAATAACAACACATGTAATATGAAAAAAAAGACATGTGTGTGTATGTACATATTATTTAGTATAAATAATACAACTGCTATATTGTTTCGAGATGTAAATAAAAAATTGTTTTTATATATCACGAAAGAAAACAAATATGTTGCAAAAGTTTAAAGATCTCTGAAAATATGTGATCGATCTGCTGATGAATATTATATTGTAATTATTATATATTTTTCTTTGTAACACGGTGTTCGAAACATGAACAGAGGAAGAAAATTATATTGTATATACTTTACCGTTAACGTCTTAATGAAGTATTACGTTACTACGTGCTTCTCTTGATTTCTTACTATATGTGTATACGCACACATCTATGCGTTCGCGAATCCTTGTTTCCTTGTTTCTGTCGGATACGCGCAAGACGACGTCGCGAGGCAAACTTCGTGCTTGTAACTTCATTGCGCCAGCCGTGTCGACTTGAAGTTCCGTGTGCATAACACGGATAATATATAGAAGGCTTGCGTAGTCTTCTGCAGAATGACGTGCGTGAACTACGCGATTCATGATGTAAATTATTATTATATTCGCAGGAAGTTTTCAAGCAATTTCGCTCAAAAAAGATGCAAGAAGTTTCATATTACGTTGCGATTCGCAGTTTTTAAAAATATCTAAATATCAAAGAAAAATAAAAACAACAAATAATTGAATTTGTCTGTCTCTTTAACAAATTGTAATTGTGTTAAAAATTGTATTTATAAGTAATATTAAAACAAGATCAGAAATATTATTATTAGTTTTTTTTAACATCAAGCGCATTCTTTCTTTCACTCTCTCATGCTGAGCTAAATTATATTATCCATGAAATAGATCGCGCGCGCTATCTAACTTTTGGGGCAATATATCTTCGTATCAAAATACTTCTGTTCGCGACCTCTTTTCCCATCGATGACCTTCCGACCTGAGTTCGACTTCCTTTCGCGTCTACCATCCCTCACCTTTTCGCGTGTGTGTTCGAGGAAGAGCCTTGAGTTTGATGCATGGGGCTACTTCGCGACAAGAAACTCGACTTTATCAAGCGACCGAGCGGAGACGCCAATTGTCAGCATGGAAATTCGAAATGCGATGAACTCGGCGGGAAGTGATAGCCCTCCTCGTCGTCGTTGTAGACGGTAGACGGAAAAGCTATTTGCTTTTGATCTCGCGTTAGAGCGAGCCGCTTTACGAGGCACTCGAGCGACGGAAGCGCGGCGGAAAGATAGGGCGGGAAAAGTGTGCTTCAAGAAACTGGAAAAACGAGATCGTAATAACGGTGCGGTAGTTCAGCGAGCGATAAAAATCCCTTTTCACTCATGGTATCTTCCTGCGTGCCTATGGCGAAAGGAATTTGAGTTTATTACCGCTTTTTTTTTTTTTTTAATGCGTGTGTAAATAATTACACACGTGTGTAAATAATTGCACACGGAAAAAAATTTAGCTGTCACAGTTAAAAATTAGATCTGGCTTTTAAATTTCGGTGGTATTATATGTAGGAACACTTAAGCTCTTAGCTATGAGATCTACTTTTCGTAGCTAAAAGACCTGTAACTGTGGTGTGTACAAAAGTTTAGCTGCAATATACACAACGACGAATAACTATGCACTGACAACAATTAGTTGTAACGTGCACTTTATTTAGCTGTAACAGCTATAAATTAGATTATTATCATAGTTGATAACGCGAAATTTAAACGGTCATGAGAGCTTTATGCTGGATGTTTGTTGTGGAATAAATATATATATATATATTCTATTATACTCACGTGTAAATTTTTATACGTGAGTTTGAATTGAAATTTCAATTCCTGAATTCATATAGGATGTTATATAGTAATAAAAAACATAAAACTTACAATTTTCAGTTACTCGAGTATAGGTTTTACAGGTACAGTTAGTAATTCAGCTTTTAAGATCTTTTTCCTTGTTGAATAATATTTAGTAAGAATTTTTCCTCTTTCTTCAGACTCGCTTTTTCATTCTTAATATATCAAAAAGACTCTGCAAGAACAGGTATTCATAAAATAATTACAAAAAATATACTTACTAAAAGCGCGCGTATGCGCAGGGTATCCGGTAATTGTTTTAAACTGAAATAAAACTTTTTAACATGTTCGCTCAAAACCGATACTCTGCTTCTAGTAATACTATAGTTTATATTAGGTGTTAACTCATTACTGACAATTATTTTTGTGCAACTTTGTTTCGCAAATCATTATTTAATCTATTGTCTTTTTGATATGTATATTTAGTACTATCAAGCCTTCTTCTGATTTTCTCATTTTCTCTCTTCAAAACACCTTCAAGATCCTGAAAAAATAAACATAAAATAAAAAATATAATATATTTTTATTTAATATATTTTTATTTTACTTAGTATATTTAACTTATATTGTCGATTATTGATATTTATAATTTTCTCTATATCACTTTTTATATTATTATCTACAATTTGTTCTTGTTATTGAGTCGACTGTTGAATTGACTGTTTTTAGGAAAAGTGTTTATAACACTTTACGTTATATATATATATATATATTAATGTGAATTAAAAAAAAAAGATTGGCTTTTTCGGTCGGCAGAGAAACGTGATGAAAAGTATATATATTGCTCTCAATTAAATAATATTTTACTTTGGTCTGAAATGTTTGTCGCAGTCCTATATTTGCGATCAAACTTTTGAGATCTCTTTTTTTGTTAAACTAAATAATTAAATAACTAATTAAATTGATCTATTTCAATTTCTTAAACTGAAATAAAAGTAAAGAAAAAAATAAAAAACAAAAACCATACCGTGTGTGACAATAATAGTCTTGAGAACAATATATAAAGTTCTCTTTTCCACGTGTGATTATAGCGTTGCTAATACATGCGTGTTCATTAATATTATAGTAACAAAGATACTTTGGCCTAGTTTACATCGATCGCTTAATACGCGTATTAAGTACTATATTCGTACTAAATCGGCTTGGTCAATAATGTAACCGACGTTATATTAAGCTGATATAATACATCTTCTTCACGCGTATCGTATCAAAATGATATGCGTATCAAGCATCATTTATGATGATGTAAACACCAAAATTATACATTGAAAAACAAATTTTATTTGATTCGCGTACCAAAAAGATAAACGGTGTAAACTAGGTCTTTATAGAAAATATTTTGGTATATTTTTGTATTAAAATTAAGGAAAAAGAAAATCTATTACTTTTTACAAAGAAAAATTTCTCTTGATTTTGTAGAAAACTAATAAATATAGAATGTTGTGTACACACGCCCGCGCGCGGATCTACAAAATAATATTGCACACATATTATTTGAACAACACGACGTGATTTAAATACAAATTTGAATGTACGTTTATACTTAATGCAAATGTCTGTTATGCCTAAAGGAAGATACGTGCGAGACAAGGCAACGCGTGCACTTTCAGAGCAGCTTAGAGGGACTAAGAAGCGCGCAAGATGCAGAGTAACCGAAAGTTCCTTAATTGGAGAATCTTGTTTAATGCTACCCCATTGCATTTATGTACCCGATAATAATATAAACCACGTTCTGCAAAATTGATTAAAAATCAAGAATTATTATTCGTGTATCTTGGTAGAATATTTTGCAATAATATAAAAAGCAATATAAATAAATATATAAAAAGCATAAATTACTTTTTAGACCACTCTAAATTGTTATGCAATTAATGCAACTTAATAGTTAATAAGATATATTGTACAAGTAATTATCTAATTATATATAAATTATGATAAAAAAATATTAATATAAATTTCTATTAAGCACGTAAAATAAAATATATTAACATATATGGAATAAAATATGTTAACGTATATTTTAAAATATATCGGTCTTTGAAATTTATTAAATTGGCCAACTTTATCGAAAAATATTTTCAACCGATGCACGTAATTGAAATTAAAATAATTGCAGCTACGTGGATGCGAGATACGATATTTTTGGTATTTTTATTACACAGAAACGCGCTGCATCAAAATGCATTATTTTACCATCTGACGATGTTAGATTATGTATATGTCTGTTCGTCGATGTTCATAAAGATTATTCGTTCATAAAAAATTCGTTTTATTTATAAAACTCGCAAAAGCTTCATTTGTGATCTTTGTCGAACAAGACGAATTTCATCAATCTCGATGATTAACGATTGTCTCAGCGTGAAGATAAGTAACAATTGATTTGACTGCGTACACAAAACCGATTTTGTACGTCGAATCGCAACGTGTATATTGATTTTTTCAATCACTTTTACATTAATTCGCAAGAAACGTGTTATATCGAGACTGCAATTGCGAAATAAAAAATTTTTATATTATAAAATTTTTTTCGATATCATTGAATTTTATCAAGAGGCACGGTAGTGCCTCGCGACAAGTTCACACGCGCAACAAAGTCGCGTTTCGAACGGCACGAGACACCCGTGCGCCTATTATAAGCGAAATTTTAATGCTTTTCTGTTATTTATTTAGTTTTAAGTACAACACTTTACACTTGCGTCAAATTGTCTGAAAAATAAATTGTCGAGCATTAAGCAATTTCTCATGCCTATATCGTTTGTACGAGCACAGCGTTATTGTACAGATAACAATCTGTCGTTAAAATGTAACGACATTCTACTCTACCTGAAGCGGTATCACGGTTTTGTATTATTATGCGTCCAGGAATAATAACCCGCGATACGAAACACACATTTGCGGTTGCTATCGTACGACGGTCCCGTTATTTGTCGGCACGTGAGTAAGCGCACGCATTGTGAACAATAAAGAGATCGTTATTTCTTTGCTACAATGGTATTTTTGTGATAAGGATAAAGGATAAAGAAATTTTTATTGACTCCCCTCCTCTTAAGGGTTACGATATTTCTTTACATTCCTTTTCTCCACATCTCCCCATATCCAATTTTAAAACCGATTCGAAGGCCCGATTCAGTTCGCTTTTTTAATCGATAAACTCGACTTGAAAGAGACCGACCCGGAAAAATCAGACCAGTGTGGATTCGAACTCGGGGATCTCCCGCTCGCAACCATCGCACTCAGGCCGCGAGACCATTGGGGGCCGGTTGATATTTTGCTGTATTTGCGATTTTTCTTATAAAAACATAAATTCTCGTTAATACGAATAAACAATAAAAAGGCAGATCGGGTAAGTTGTTTTGCATGCGCATTTCTGACTTAAAAAGACAATTTTTTATAATATCTGTAAGCGATCAATGTGCCTTTCTCGCAAATATAGCACATAAGTAAGATTTATACGATCGATTTATCGAAGCCCGTCAAATTCGTCTTTAACCGGAGATAGCCCGGAGTTCGGATTATTATACAATCAAGGATAATGTAACCGAACCTTCCAACGGCTGCATATATATAGCAGTTATTATCATAGAAGGATCACTATCGGCTACGAGTATGCATTCTCGCGCTGATATAGGACACGTTACACCAGGACTAATGAATCGCCTAGGACTTTAGGGGTAACAAGCAGCCGGCCGATCTATCTTCCTCCCCCCGTTATTCGATGTCAAACACTATAATCTTCTCGGATTAATCGACTTTGGTCGTATTTATACACCTGCGGGGGTGTGCGGTGAGAATTTACGCGTCTGCCACGTTAAATCCTTCAATATTGGCCCACTTGAACGATTGCCGCGAGCACAGATCGAGTTCTTGATAGTTTTAGTATTCCACTTGCCAGTCTTCTATTTGATATTCCTTTCGTGGAAATTGCAAAACACGAATCGAGAGAAAACGAAAATTTACGAATTTCCTAAGGAATATCAAAAAAAAAAAAAAAAAAAATATATATATATATATAGATCATAGAATACAATATTATAGAAACGCACAACGGAAATTACACTCACTTGTTTGAGATTTTCTAAAAGTTAAATTTTCAGAAAACCAATCCCGAGAGCTTTGAATGAACGATTCTCTTTATGTAGAAGGACGTTGTTTTATTAACGCCATCGATCACCGTGCGTGCATCGGGCAACCCTTTCAGACTTACCGCTCTCGTTACGTATTTCACAGCAGCTAAGCTGGCGGAACCGCCGCAAGAAAATTGTTAGGCGAAGACGTCGGTTGAGCTTGGGGTGCGCTTAGTTCGCTACGGTGACGATCGTGATGGCGATAGTGCGTCGAGGGTGCAAGTTTCTCAAGCGCTTTGTATGAGAGATTATTCCACGCTTTCCTCCGCTCTGTTTCAAATATATATATATGTATGTATATATTTCATATATTTTTCAGTGTCAGACACCTTGATGCATAAAATCGCATCAACCGCTCGATAAGAAAGCGTTGCAATCGGCTTTAATATGACGTGTATCTTGTTTGTTATTGCTAAAGTGCAGTCTCGGGTTTTCCTTCAACTTCACTATCTTCTATTTTCAGCTCCCTCTTTTCTTTTCTTCGCCGCACAAGCTTTCGATCCGCTCCGTCTTTTTCTTTCCCAATCGTACGCGATATGTATACACATATACATACACACATATAGACACACTTATAGACACGTGTATGTGAGCTACCGTGAATTTTACAACGTTGGGAGTCCTACGTCGTTCCGCCCCTTTTGCACTTTCCTCGCGGAACGGAACGACGCGATATCGCGTTTCAATGCGCTGAATTTCAATATCGCCCTCGAGGCTATCGTGGAATCCGGGATTTTAATAATGGCGTGTTTCCGGCGATTACTTCGCGTGTAGCAGCGATTTGTGCGATCGTCGTGTACTCGACGACGAAATCCTTCGTAAAGAGAATTCCAAGTTGGATTTTATTTCCTACGATTCGTTAAACGTCATTATACAGGAAAATAAAAATCGTAATGTTATTATTGCATTTAGATAAAAAACAGTGTACATGACATTATATATATACTATACACACATAAGGATAAGAATCATATACTTTAATTATAATTTTGTTAAAAGTAGGTACAGAATATTCTAATGAGAACAAACGCGTAAAACAATGTTTTGCAGAATATTCTAATTGTACATGTTGTTATAATCACACAATAGAAAATAATTTTCCGCTAAAATTATTTTGACATTATTGTGTGGAGTTAATGAGGGTTTTAGCGTAATAGAAGTGCAAGGTTTCAATACCTTTACCGATTGACTCGTAATAACGTCCCGTCCATTTGCGTATGATATTCTCGTGAATTTACAGAATATTAATGATATCGCGCTTCCGGCGATTACTAGCACGCGCTATGTGACGTATATAATTCGAAAGCGCTTTCAGATATATTTCAATATTAATGGCTATTGCAAGTTCGCTTGCAATACAGGCCTCTATAAAAATGAATGATTTTGCGGTTGCGCGCCGAGTTTCGGTATCAAAACATATCAATCCCTGCTGATTTATTTCATTGTGGAGGAATGCACGTGCATTCCGAATCCGACGTGGAATGTCAATGAAGTCATATATCAGTGCCAATTTACGCTAATAACAATCCATCGCACGCGCTAGCGATTGACTTGGGCATTTCGCTAAGCTGCGCTGCAAATTAAGTTATTATAAATTCGTATTGGAACTATATGGCCGGGCGGTCTTTTTCTAATTTGCTTTTCAGTACTTATCGTTAAAATAATAACCGGTTTTGCGTGACGAGTATAATCTTTTATATAAAACCAGTACAAGAACAGCGAGACAGTTTAACGATCAACCGTTCCGAAAACGATAACCGTGGATCAAGAAAGCGAGCGATGCAGTTCACGATATAAAGGTTATTAGAGTTATCTTTTATTATAGAACGTGGATATTTTCCAACATTAGCTATTATTCTCTGTAAAAATTAGTTCTATTATTTCACGACAAAAATAGTGCAATCGATAGGGCAATATCCAGTCAATTTCAATCGACAATGAGGCGGCCTTTTATTTTCAAATACTTGTATGAATCGGTGATTGCTTAATTAGCCAGCTATGACTGATTGCGATTGCCTGTCGCGAGCAGAGTTGCTCGTTAAATTGCTGAAGGCTTTTCCGTATGATATTCCAAAATGGTACGATTCGCAATTTCGTAAATGGAATGCACAACAACGAGAGGCGCATTACGTCGTACAAAATAAAATGCACGAAAGTCGTTTTTGGCGAGAGAGAATAATCGCTCAGAAACGGCAATTTGGAGAGATTTGTAATAAAATTTGCGATGCAAACTTGAAAAAAAAAATAAAAAAATAAATAAACTTTAATATTCAGTTACGAAGCGGTTACGGAGTAACGAAGCGAGTTAGCGCGCTAATAAAATGTGACGCGCGCGTACGATTCAACGTTTATATATACTCGCGGAGGCTGTGACAGCGAGTTTATGAGGTCGCGCAACGAGCAGATTATTCGGTACCTTCCCATCTTGGAAATAACGTTTCGGATCAACTTAGATGCAATTCAACTTGGAAGAGAAATGCACGCTCGGCTTCTTGCGGTATGATAAACTTCCGCGCGCAAGGAACAGTGCCGTTAGCTTCGTCGTCGCCACGACAATTTATACGATTCCGATAAACACAACTTATGTCTCTCATTCTTGCAAAGACAATCAATACGAACTATTAAAAGAAAATGCGCAAAGAACATAAATCAGTATAAACTTGAACTCTTTTTTATTCACGTGTGCTAACTAAAACTTACATAGATAAGAGAAAGTTAGAGAAAGAGTGAGAGTGAGGTAACGATATATTTTTGTAAACATTTAATTTTTTAAATTTATTTATTCACTTTAGCCTTGGGCCAAGAAAGGGACTTGGTTTACAATCACCTAAGCTCACACGTTCATTTACTACGCTCGTTCATACACTCTTTCAGAAATGGAAGTTTTTTTCTTGTTCCTCTCTGTTGTCTTCTCTCTTACTCTACCTCTTCTTTCTGTTTCTTTCTCTACGGTCTCAAACTCCATACATATTATCATCTGATCTGAGTCCACCTTTTTCCTTCGAATTTGAACTCTGTATTTATATCTAAAACTAGTTCATTTACAAATATATACATATATATGTATATATAACAATCAATTACCGTACATCCTCTAACACCTACGTAAAATAAATTCACCATCCCGATCACCTTTTTTCTTCCCGATTGTTATATTTAAATCTTCATCTTCCCTTTGTTACTTTTGCAATTATATCCCCAACCTCCTTTTCCTTATTTCCAATGTTATACAGTTTTGAATTCCACAACGCCTTTTATTCTCCACTCTCTCTTTCCTACTCTTTGTTATCCTACTTGACCTCTTTATCTCCTTGCCTTTAACCGCCATAATCTCTTACATTTCTAGCCTTTCTTTCCCCTACCTCTTCTTGAGACTTTTTTTAATTCTAATTTTTTTGCTACAGTTACAAATTCCAACGCGTTCTTTGATTCTCCTCTCTCTTTTTTCTAATTTTCGTTATTCTACTTGCCTGCACTACCTACCTCATTGCTTATAGCCGTCCTAACTTCTTACTTTCCTTACCTTTTCTCTTCGTTCTTACAGCTTATTTTCTATACTAAACTTTCTACCTTTATTTCCTACATTGCCTCTTGTGTCGGGATATTTACTTTATACTATGTTTATTGCACTTCAAATATCTTATAAAATTTTTGCTCGCTGCCATTCTCACGCGTACGCCACCTAAACTAAGTCCGTAAACATTTAATTAAATATTGATTATTTTTTATTTTAGTTTTTTTGTAATTTAGATTTTTAGTTTTATTGTATATTAAAGTTTTTTGTAAAAAAAAAAAACGTGGAACGCTTGTACTTCGTAAAACGTTGCGTATTATAGTATTTCAGATGTCTGTACACAGCCGTTTGTATCACACGGCATCGCAGATCGAGATATCATTGTCAAAGACGCGATGCTTGCTAATCAGGAAGCAGTAATTAGTTCACGTCATGCGCGTTCTTTTCGAGCTGTTAGACCAATTCCTAGTACATGTCGACGATAATATGTTAAGATCGTAGATTAGAAGTACTGCGCGAAGCAAGTAACACACGCTAAGAGCTTTTTTTTTTTACATGCAAGTTCCTGAGAAAAAAATTGCAAGAAAAACTGTAAAAGGTAACCAGGACTGCGAGCTTACTTGGTATTCGCAAGGTGTTATTACGAAGTGAAATACCGACTTCGCGCTCGCCGATTGCGCGTGACGCGCTAATTAGTCGTGAGACTAACATGCAAGTAATACACTTAGTATCACAGTTGGTTGTACTTTTACTCTCTCGTATGTATATACTTATATGTATATATTTATTTATATGTGTTATGAAAAATGTGATTGTTCTAGACGAGGCGGCGTGGTGTTCGGTCGATCATATTCGCAGTTTAAAAGAAACATTGACAAATAGCTCGGGGAGCGGTTTCCGTGTTCTTACTTTATCGAGGTTGTATGACACGCGATTCATGCGTGCTGTGTGCCACGCAAGCTCCGAGATACGCCCGTAAAGAGTTTAATTGAGTAATAAAACATACATATTATATGTCACACCGTGACGCCGAGAAACGGTAGATATCTAATGAATTTACGCGGTTATAACTCTCTTCGCGCAAAGCAGACTTTTATATATATATATATATATATATTTTCCAAGCATACGTTCCATGTGTTTATTAGCTAAATTGATTTTTCATTTAATAAAACTGCAAATTTTCAGAACAAAAAGTAATAAATTAAAACACATAAAAGTACATTCGAGCAAATGCACAATTTATTTTAATTATTTGAATATTAGAAAATGAAAAAAATGTTAATTGTTTTATTATTGTTGATATTATTGTTCAAAATCAATAGGCGATAAAAAGAGTTTAGTCGATTATATTGCAATAAAAAAATAAATAATAAATACTCGGGTATTAAATGATTTTAAATTATCATGACAATTATATAGAAAATAATTTAAATTTATTTAACGTATAGTTAATTTTGTTTTAATATAATTATCGTATCACATATTATATTGATATTAATAATTAAAACACATTGTAATATATAAAAGCAATAAAATGCCGTTTCGCATCTTTGATACAATAAAATTTGAGTTCAATTTAGCATCCATATATGAAAGTAATGATTTTAGAAAGTTTGTAACAGAATTTTTATTAGCGATATTATGATACGATACAAAAAAATACTGATTTTAAAAACTTTTGCAGGAATTTTTATTTAAACAAATCAATAGAATGTGTTTTTATTAATAAAAAAAAACAACGCAATACCTGCATCACTTATTGTTAAAATAAAGCGAAATATATTTCATGCAGATTTTTTTGTTTTTACAATATTTAAAAATTTGTTTGGTTGAATTCTTATATTTGAGTATGTATTTTTTTTATGATTCTTAAAAATAGTTTCTTTTCAGTTTAAATTTGCAAATCAATCATTTTTATTTTGATATTTCTAAATAATAATAAGTTATAAAAATATACAAAATTATAAAAGACAAACACCATAATACGTATATTAATTTTGTAAAAATACTTTTCAATTCATTAACTTCTTATTTAGAAATATTCTTATTTAGAAATATATCAAAATAAGAACAATTGATTTGCGAATTTAAACTGATAAAAAACTATTTTTAATAATCATTTAAAAACTGCACATATCCAAATATAAGAATTCAACAAAACAAATTTTTAAATGTAAAAACAAAAAAATTTGCATGAATTTTTTCGTTTTATTTCAACAATAAGTGATGCAGGTATTGCGTTGTTTTTTTTTATTCATAAAAACGCAAATTCTATTGATTTGTTTAAATAAAAATTCCTCGAAAGTTTTTAAAATCAGCATTTTTTTCATATCGTATCATAATATCGCAAATAAAAATATACCAATTTCGAGCACTGTTTCTTCCGTGTTTTCTAATGCGTGGTGTACATCTTCCTTCATCATCTTGACAGCAGCTAATGTGCGTGGTCCACTATCTTAACATATATTTTGAAAGGTGGAAATCACAACTCTAAGAACGCGTACGCATACATTCTCAGAGAAGGTGAAACAGACACACCTCGACACGAGCAATCGATGAAATATTCTGAAAAAACAAACAGAAACAAAAGCAGACACGCGCCGGTCGTGTTTTTCCCGTGTGCCGATATATGACGAAGAGAATAGTATATTTTCACCGGTGGTTGTATTTACGCGTGGATGCAACCCGACTATATCGCCCCGCTCAAACCTCTCTTCGTGTATACATGCATACGTACCTGTATATATAACGCGGCAGCAGACGTGATAATTTAGAGCGGGAAGTGAAGGTGTCTAGATAGATGCGCCGTAGAAATCGACAGGTATGATGAATGCTCAACAGGCGCCACCGTTATACTGCCTGGCAGAGATTATTGCGCGCATCCCTGTCGAGTGCGCGCCGCGCTGAGCGGCGTCGAAAGTTCGTCGGGTAGGCGAAAGGCTAACGATGTAACATCTGTGTGGCAAACAAATTTTGTTCTCACGTCATCTCTTGCTTTGATGTACTTACTGTATCGAAGTTTTTCTACTCCGTTTTTTTTTTTTTCTTATTAACCGCCACACAGATATATGATATTTTAATTACTGATATTATGATTTACGTATCACAAGTAATGATTACGTATTAAGTAATCAAATTCATGATTGTGTGTGAAATATTCTTGTAACTTGTAATTTATTGAAAAACATAAAAAAAACAAAAGTTTTAAAATTTTTCGTTGTTTATTATTTGCAATATAATAAAATCTTTATTTCACATTATTTATGTTTATTGTATCGAGATTCTTTCAATATATTGTAATTTGTGTTTTCATCAAATGTCTCGCGGTCTCGTAGAGTTTCCCGAGTATTTTATCCGCTTTCCATTTTCATTTCGCACTGGTTTTACTTGTGCTTTTTTTTTCGCGCATTAAATCACATTTATTAATCATACCGATTTGATGTATATAAACGTATATTGCGCGTTTTGCCGGGAGAATTGTTGCTTCAAAAAGAAATTAGACAATTTCTTTACACGATAGTAGTGTGTATTTGCGTGTCTACTATTTACAAAAAAAAAATAATAATAGAAAAGAATGTTTTATTCTCACTGATCGCGTTTTTCTCTTCACTTTTTATTATCTTCTTTATTATTTTTATAAACAACAGATATATAAATTAAAAACCATCTCTCTTTCTAACTTTTATATTTTTACACACGCGAGAATAATTTCCAAAGAAAAGTCATATATTTTAATTTGTATCGTGTTTTACATTGGTGTAAAGTGTAAGAGCGTTTATATTTACATATTATCATTATATAAATCGTCAAAAGCTTTGAAAAAATCTCTCGCGCGAGTTCGATCGTAATCATCTGCACCTTTATAATCGAATGCAAAAGACATCGCGTTTCTGTTCGGCTTTTTTTCGCGCGCGAAGCCATCTTTTTCTTCTCACCGCATATCCCATATCCTCTTTTCATCGTCTTTTTTTTTTTCTGTCGCCCGATGCCTCTATCGAAATCCTTTTAGCTTGCTCGTTCGAGTGATTCGAGGTTTTAAAACGGCGTTCCATCACCAGACACTTCAGAGATCCTGAAGAGAGCGATGCCGAAGAAGACGGGAACGCGACGACAGTGACGAAAGTGCAGAGAGAACTTTTCGCGTCGGAAACGACCGACCAAATAGCTCGACGCGCGAATCGTCCAGCGAGTTTTGATGGATTATTCGTCGAGAAGGAAGCTAGTCGATCAGCGGGAATGTATCGCTGCATTCGCCATTGACGTCTGCAGTTACCCTAAACAAGCGTCTAGATGTGTTGATGTTACGTTAAAGTGCTTGATTTGTAAAATAAAGTTTTTTCTTAATCTTTCAAGGTTTTTTTTTAAAAATATCATTTTCTCAACTTACAGCGAGAGATACTGATGACTATCACATCATTATATATATATATAACCAAAATTAAAAGTATTACACAAAAAAGTAGAAAAAATAAAGAAAGTAAAAACTCGTTTAAAATCCGCCTTCTCTCGAGCGAGCTTTTTACTTTTCTTACGAAGTTATAAGAATCAAGCTTCTCGCGGAGAGAATCTTTCTATTCCGACGTCTTCAATTATTCTCTTGTTCTGTTTGATTTTCTTTTCTTTGATACCGCAATAAGAATAATCTCGTTCCTTTTCAGTAATCACAGAGAGAATTTCTTGAAATCGTCTCACAGAACTGTGCTGTGATTGGCCACGCGTGCGGTACGGTGCCAAATAGCGAACCGACGCGTTAGTCTTCGCTAAATCATCTATGATGATGCATCATCGCAACGACAGGTACCCTACAATATCCATCAAGAGCTGTCTGTTCCTAGGTCGACGGGAGTCGACAGAGCGGTGCCGGGCAGAAGCAAGGCCCACAACGCCGGAAGGAAATCATCAGTACAGCCGACTCGCCGCCACCGTGCGCGGCGCAATGGACAATGAATTATTGCTGGTTTCTGGCCCGGCGATAGCGCCGCACGGCAGGTTGGCAGACAGGCAGGCAGAGGCGACCATAATACCGTCCGGCATTGAGACGTCTTCCTCCGTATGCCGGCCATTTAGGTTTAGGTATGAAATAACCAAGATCGCGCCGCGCTTTGTTTCCGTTGCGTGTCCTGAAGCTCTCTCTTCGGCGAAGCTCTTCCGGCGCGGTAACGGAATCTCATTGTGACGATAATATCGATCTCGGTATCGGGGCACCTCTCTCAGGAAAACGAGGGGAGGAAGTCTTTCTCTTGCTTAACCCATTCGGTTTAATTCGAGGGAGAAACAAGCGGTTTTATCCTTCCATTAGTAAGAACTGCGGATGGCGTTATTACGCGATGTATTATTTAAGACAGCAATTGCGGACTTTGCTAGCGTTTCCTCAACACGGATTGCATTTTTTGACGATTATTTCTTAATCACAAGATGCGATAAAGAAAAAAATGTAGTAGGAAAACATTTTGTTTATTATTTAAATGCAAGATAAAAGAAACGTGTACATTGTTAGTTATAATTAATTTATATTATAATTAAAGAAAAAAACAATATGTATCGTATATATATATATATATATAGAAGAGAAAGAGAGTATTACATTTTATGATTATTAATTTTATTATTGGTACAATGCAAAATATTGGTACATTTGTAAATGTTGCTTGGAGTCGACTTAGAAAGCGCATATATTTACAAAACAAATTTTCGAACATTGAGAACTTTGAGAAACACAAATATAACGCATTATTTGATACGTTACATATAATTTGTAAAACTTTTTCGCGGTTTTGAACATTTATCAACTGCATTTATATATACATTGTGCTCGTACTATTACTTGTAGATAGAACGTATACAATGAAATGAATATTTCGATCGCAATCATGCGTCGCGATACACGCAAGCGAAAGCTATTATTAATCTCTGAAAAGCGCCTTCCGCTGTGTTACGCGGGGATGTACATTATTTAGCATTTATGGATAACCACATTCCATAAACACGTTTCGATTTCCCATAATAGTGTTATATGCTCTGCCGCCTCACCTCGTCCGTTGGTTCATCCGATGAAATCGCACACGCAATGAAATGAAATTGTTATATATGCGCATATATATCATACGCATATATACTCTTCTATATATAATTCCGCCGATTGTAAAGTTACGACATAGATCGTTTTATATGTTGCGTTTGACCAAGACACAAGTAAAGAATTAGCATATATACGTATTGAAAATCATAAAATTGTAATATTTAAAAAAAAAAATTATTAATATTTTCAAAACGTCAAGCTCTTTGAGTTACGGTAAGTAAAACGAAAGAAACTATTTTACATTTATTTTTTTTTTGATATAATAATTATCTAATTATATCACGCACGTACATACTTACGTTCACGTAATGTGGCGAGAACTGCAATGTATTATTTTGATCAAAAAGTGTAAGTGAGCAAGAGAAGGAAGAATCGCTTGATGACGAAGCATCGCAAAATCGCGAAATTGCGCGGACAAAAGTATCGCGATAGACCTCTCGGTCTACCTTCGATATCAAAATCCGAATGCGCGGTTCCGACCGAGTGAAGCGTCGATTAACTTGATCAACGTATTACGTGCGCCAGCTTCGTCAGGCCGCGTTGCTGGGCACGCTATAGCTGTCGGAATTCAATTAACGTTTCGGGGGCGGTCGTGCTAATAGTTAACGCGCAGCGGAAGCGCGCAACGGTCCGTTAACACGTTGTAACGTGTGTGGTGATGTACCGCGTTCGGTGCATATATCGCGATGTAACGTGGAAAAAAAAAAAAAAAAAAAAAACCGTCGGCGTGAAACGAAACGCCAAACGACGTTTATCTCGTATCCCGCGTATAGATTTAGTTTCGATCGAGTCGCTCACATGCGATTATCGTATGAAACGCGGTTCATTAGAAACGCATCGAGCGTCTCGTTGCGAGGAACGTAACCGTTACAACCCCGAGGTCGGGCGCTCGAAATCAAATTGTACTGACATTTCATTACATGGAATTCGCTGCTATACGTTGATGCGCGATAGACGTTGAATCCAATCACACTCTGCGCGCGGTATAAATCTCGTTCTATCGATATCCGTTAACGAAATTGTACTGCGCGCAAAGAGATGCATAGGGGGTGTATACGTAGAACCGATGATTATAAACAATTAAGCAAAATGTAGAATTTGTGTGCGCGAAGTGACAAATATTCAAAAAATATAACAAATATGATAACAAAAACTGTAAATAAACGCTAATCGTCAAATATATATCATTTTACAGAACATATTAATCGAAAAGCAATCTGTGGACTATTTAAGCCGGAAATTACATCATGTTTCACGTACACGTTACCTCTAATGCGTTAAAAGTATTGCTTCCGCGCAAGAGTGGTAAAACTTGCAGCTGTCGTACGTGACGCTATCGAACGGTCTGTATAAACGAGCATTGCGATGCGGTTATCTTTACTTCCGATGCTTTTACGAAGTGGATAGATATAGACGTGCCTTGTATTAAATCGATCATACCGCATACCTATATATGTTCCACTGTGCGGGAAAACATATTTCAAAGCTCTCTCATAATTCTACAGAGACAAGCTACTACGTGAGAGACGGTAATATTATTTCTTTTTCTCTACTAGATCTAAATAAGGATGCATCTCATAAATTTGTTTTTCTATAGCTTTGCGGAAAACGCGACGCTTTTTGGAACTCGTCCACGAGTATCGCGTGAAACTTGGCGGTAAGAATAGCGGTTTTCGGAAGCGCCTCTCGAAGAAGAAGAAGAAGAAGAAGTCGTATTTCGCGCGTGCACGTGTATCCTGCGCGCACATTTTTTTTTTTCTTATAACAGATTTCTTATCGTTCTGCCTATCAACAATGACAAAAAATCCGAGTCCGCATTCGTTTCGAATAGCGATAGCAATAGACATTGCTGTTCAGGAGAGCGTGTTTGAAAGCGTCCGGACATCTACCGATGTAAATTCTCGTAAATTTGTTGGAGGTGGCAAAAATGGCGCACTGGGGCTAAGCCTGGGAGGGTCGCGCACGGAGAAAGAGAGGTGGCGCACTGCGGGTGAATAATGCCTCCGTTTAAATGGTGGGCGTCCGGTCATCGGGCGAAACGCCATTTATGCCGCATCAGAGTTCGCCGAATTTATTCCGTCGCTCTTGCTCGCACCCACGCTGCCTCCGCGGTGCCCATGTTGTTGGTCGGCGTGATAAATGCGCGCATTAAAATCCTTGCGAGAGAGAACGAGACACGTGGAAGAGAAAAGAGAGTATATTGTGCGAAACATACGCGTTCATGTATGTCTAGCGCGAGTCTTGTAGGATATGCTCCACTGAATACTAAAATCGGCCCAATGGTTACGTGTTAAAAAATTAATATAATATTCATATGTGACAATGTATATACGATATATATACAATTGTTCTCTTTATAAATCACACTTCACACAAAACAAAGGAAATCTTTTCCAAATATTTGTTTCGCACGAAAGCAATATTTGTTAGAGATTTCTTGCTGATTATGGAGTTAATTCACGGTACTTAAGGTATTACCCTTACGTCCCTGCGGCCGCGGGGGAGCGGAGATAGTTCTATCTCACTCCAATTGAGGAAATGGCAACGTCGCTCTTTCTCATACTAATCACAAAATCGCTCGTTTTCTGTGTTATTTTAATTATTACTGAAAAACTGTACGGTACAGGCGTCTGATTTTTCACACATATTTTCTTTATAGTTTAAAAAAGCTGTAGTAATATTTTTAGCCAAATCTGAAAATTTGAACTCTAGATATTTAGGTAAATGCACGTGATTTCCTCATTCTCCCTATCACTTCCATGTTAAATCATGCGAAATTCGTTTTCGATTTTCTCAAAAACTGTACGGTAAAAAAATCTAAAAAAATTCAGGGTTTCATAGATCAAGTTTTTAAACATTGTGTAAAAGTTTAAAGTAAAACTGAAAATTAGAAAACAATCGAGGGTAATATCTTAAAATGATGATCAATATTTATATTTTATTGTGCGTGTGTGTGTGTCATTGTGTGTTTTATTGCGTGATATTTTTTTAGCTAGAGTATTATTTATCACTTTGTAAATTTTGTCTTCATATTGCGTTTATATTTGGGAACAGCGTTAGAAACAAACAGTCGAACAGAGTTTCGAGCTCCGAGAAATAAATCAGACGACTCCAATCGCAAAAACTTGCAACATTTGTAGTTTATCGCTATCACTCAAGTTTGAATTGTGATTCGTGTGGAAATAAGGGAGAGATTCACAACTCTCATAGGAGGATGGAAAGTTATTGGAGTACGATCAGTTAGAAAATCAGATATGCCGTAGTTTCACTCCCGGAGGAAGTGGCCCGACCGGATGTTTACTTGAAACTCCAACCACATCCAACGCTCGGCTAAGTGAAGTAAGGTGGGCCCGGAAGCTTCTTAAGTAAAACCATCTCCACAGTTCTCTTATCCCCCCCCCGCCCCTCCCGCGGAATCAAATCAATTCACTCTCCTTCTTCTATAAGATTCGCGCGATGGCGTCACGAGAATTTGTTTTCTCGTCGTACTTCACGTTTCTTAGGCGAAAACATTGAAAATTAATCTGGACTCTTTGCCTCATCGAAGAACTCATCTCTTTTCGTTATGTCGTTGATTATAGTTAAAAAAAAAAAAAAAAAATCAATAACTGAACTCCGAGAGAAGTTTCACATTTCAAAACACATAGTAATTCAAGCGCGCTCGTAATTGATCTCTTCTTCGACAAAAAAATAACAGTTTTTCCCTTCAAATAATATTTAACCCAGAGAAAAGAAGAGAAAAAGAGAAAATGGCATAATTCTATACGTATACTATTAATGTAGTTTACAAGATAGTTGACATAACATGATGCACAGTTTCAAGAAGTTCAGACGCGTGTGAAAGTATGCGAAAATAATTTTTCTTCGCTTCGATACAAATACTTACGTGCGAATATAGAGTTGCAACTTTACTCCCGTAAACACATACATACGCGCGCGCTTGTATCATACTCTTTTTGCCCGGAGAAGTTACTAAATTTCTAAGCAGTCCCGAGGTAGTGGGCACGTAGCGCTTTACTAGTTTTTCCGCAAATCCTCGTGCTATTGGACTCAGTGGCTTCGACGCCGCGGCCTGTAAAATTGAATGCTTCAATTTTACAGGCTACTTGTTATTTGGTCGAAAGAGGAAGTTACAGCGCAATACCGAATCTATTGGTTGGCTTCCAACTCGAGGAGTTTTTTACTGTTTGCACGAAATCCGAGACTGCCGATTACCTTCGCATTGGATCACGTCCAACTTACCATTCTCACCGGTTTAAAGTTCTATCCGTGCTCATCTGCTTCTGTGTTTTTCTAGTCGCTTCTCCATATGAGAATCCTGCATCTTTGTCGCGCTGCTTAAGAGAGTATCCATATAACAGAGTTTGCATTTATCATGATATGCGCGTCGTCCGTGTACAAACGTGATACATATTCCGTTTATACACGACCGCGTACGTTGCAATTAACTCTTTAGTCTGTTCAGAGATAACTACACACAATTATACGAGTGAAAAGTTATTCTTTATATTGAAAGCCATTTTTAATCAAAGAGTTTTTCTATTATTTTTTTTTATATATATCTTTAAATATAGAGTTTATAAAGTAATTTTTAATTTTTTTTATATTATGTTGAAGCTTATTTTGTTCTTCAGGCAAGTAATAAATGTTTTACTATTCTCTGACATTTCTATATATATATAATAACAAAATGATGGACGTGTGCATATAAAATTGAAACGCGAGCACAGTTCGATTCGTCCGCTTCAGAGAACTAACGTCGATCGTGATGCTTCCATTGCACAAAAATAGCATCGATTTGTGCCGAAATGTTGCTTACAATCTCATCTTTTATTTTGCTAATTATTACACGACTGCAAAATTTATTTGTTTGTAATTTGCGTACGTATTCATCATATATAAATGGAAAAAAATGTAAAAATTAAGATATATTAAAATAAACGGCTTTATAACTTTGATGTACAATGCGATAAAAACAGCAATGTTTACAGTTTTTTTTTTTCACAAAAGTACTAAGTTATCGGTACTAAGTTAGAAATATTTTGTGTAATTTTTGTATTATAAAAAGTATCAAGTTGACAAGTACTTTCCTTGATATGTACTTTAATTATTCATAACTCAATTATAACTTTTTACTGCCGATTTATACTTGCATAATAAATCCCACCGATCGGCTTAATTACAAACTTAGCTACGGGGCGTTATACATCAGGCGTAACGGGGCATTGTGCTACTCCATACAGCCGGAAAAAAGACTCACTGCGAGCAAATATGGGCAAAAGACCTCAGGGGATACTGTCTGGCAACCCTCTTCGGGTTGGGTGCGCTTTACATGTTCATTAAAAGAGGCAAATAATATTTACAATATCTTTCGTCTGATATATTTATTTCATTTGGCAAACTGAGTTTCCCCTTTTCTCAAAGCCTTTAAACTTCTTTGACGAGAGATTGCAAAAAAATAATTAAATTATACAAACAAATATTATCATAAACAAATGGCTTTATGAATATAATTTTGCGATAAACATTACTTTTATCATTCTTTGATGAATTGTGTATTCTTACATATACAGTGGTGTTCTCAATCGTAAAATTGACAGCGAAATGTTGGGACGATCTGCAAACTGACGAACAATTCTTTGTGTTTTAGAAATCTTCATCGATCTATAAAAAGTTACGTGCGTGTCGTGCTCAACCAATTTGGCAACAGCTCTAGTCGAGTTTTCCCCGTTTACGAGTTGGAAGATTTCTTTCGCGTGTTTACGATCCGAGAAATAAGGGACACCGGAATTAAACGCCTCCTGAGAGGTTCGCACGGGAGGCGTGGTAACGAAATAAGTCGGGTCGCGGTGCAGCAAACGGATAAGATGCGAGAAAATATGTTGCAAGTGCAACATGCGCGCGCTGGAAAGCATCTTTAAACACGGTACAACTGTTTCGCACAAAATTAGCTATTCCAACGCCGACTTTGTTGCGGAGCAATATGTTCGTGTTTTATGTTACCGTTGTATTTTTTTTTTTTTTTTTTTTTTAAAGAGTTACAAGAGACGAGAAAGATCCTTAACGTCTTCTAAAACCTGTCTTTCTAGTTAAAACAAACTTCTTCAACGTTTTTTATTTTATTTTAATTTATTTTAGTTTTTTTTGAAAAGAAATAATATAAAATAAGGTTTATAGAATATCATTAGAATGATAATAATGTTTTTACGTCTAAAATGTGCATCAGAGAAATATATGAATATATAATATGAAGACATTTTTTGTGCATTATTGTATTATATTGCTCATCACACAGTTATTTATACACTTTATCGCGGTTGTGCGTACATTGATAATAATATGGAGTAGGCAGTGAACGTAAACTATACGATCGGCATTGCGAATAATCTGCATGTTTTCACAAACATCCCTTAGTATACATACACACGCAGTGTGTATACATTTGCTAATATACGTTTCGAAATCGTCCGAATAGAAGTTTGAATATACCAGCAATATGCGCGCGGAGTTGTTATTATTCCGAACAAACACGCACGAATTGTGTTAATACACCGTCGATGCATAATTCGACAACTTATATTACTCGTTACCGCTAATTAGCGTACTATTCACTATGAGATATTCGTTCAAGACTGCGTACATAGTCCGCTTAGTTTATTTAATGCATCCCTCACAAGCGGAAACTCCATCTATCTCTTCCATCTCTCTATGTGGTCTGAATGCCTCGAAGTGAAAACGCGCCATTCCCTTTCCCGCTTGCTGCAACGCTTTTATGGCCACTTGCATCAATTTATCGCAACTAATTATGATGACTGCACGGTCATACGTAACTAGAAGTTAAATATCTATGATAAAATATGTAAATTAATCAGAGATACTAATTGGCAGATTCAAACTCATAATGTAATGTATTCGGATGTATACAGATGTATTGAAAACTATTTATATACTAATATTTCTAGTTAATTGTCGTTGGAGATGTTTTGTATGTTAATATATAATATGATTATCATTTACATTACAAAATCGTATAAACAATTCATGATTATGACTCGGTTTAATATTATTCGAAAGGATTATGTAACACACACGTTCTATAAAATTATGAAATTCTGATTAGAATAATTTAAATAATTTTGTTGTATTTTGCTAATATTTGTTATTATTCTTGTGTATAGATATACATATTAATATGGGTCTTTCTTTATACAAATAATACTGTAACTTGTGTAACTATGTGTCTGCAAATAAATATTGCAATGTAACGAAAACATAATAATATTACCAAATTTGACATAGACCGGTCCGGTGGTCTTGCGGCCTGAGTGCGATGGCTGCGAGCGGGGGGAAATCCCGAGTTTGAATCCAGACTGTCGAATTTTTCCGAGCCGGTCTCTTTCAAGTCGAGTTTATCGATTGAAAAAGCGAACTGAATCGGGCCTCGAATCAATCTTAAAATTTGAGAAGATGTGGAAGAGGAATGCAAAGAAATATTGTAACCCCGAGGGGAATCAATAAAAAAATTCCTTTATCCTTAATAAATATTCTTACTAAATTTGACATAACATCCTTACCAAATTTGACATAACAGACAAGAATACTTGATAAGAATATATAAAATTAATTTATATTTTTTTATGCTTTTCAAGAATATGTTGTATTGTTTCAGTAAATGTACAACTAATTGGTTTTAAACGGATAAATAATTCTTTTTACACGTATTTGCTTGTATAGAAAAATTCTTCAATCTTTTTTTGTTGCACTCGCGGATCAAAGTAAGCGGAAAATTAAAATAATAGATCCTTTTATTTGCACAAACGAGAGATAAAGGCTCGGCGTGTAGTAATGTCATTGTCTCACGCGTCGTTATTTTTGTTTTTCTTCTAATTTAATTCTATGTTTTACGCGCACGAAGGCGACGACGGCACCGGGACGCACCGCTCGTAGCCGCGTCGCTTTTCATTTTTCAACCGGTGCCCGGCGCTTTTTACGTTTCCTACGCTTTTGTACCGTGAGTAATTAAAACATTTTGGCCGGAATCCACGGACGGAGGTCCTTTGAGGTTTAAACGCGCCAGAAAATTCATCCTTCTTCCGCATTCGCACTGCACGCGGAACTCATGGCAAAGTGCGCCTCCGTCGTAATGGAGAACGCATCACCTACCGAGCGGAGAGCTTCGCGTGTCACGTATTCGTCTCGTGAACCTTTACAAGTTCGCGGCAGCTTCGTTTGGCGAGCACGTGAAAGCGCGTCTCTTTGATCCGCGGATGATCGTCTTCTAACTTGTGATTACGCTCACCTCCGCATTCACGTGATGTACAAAGGATCTTCTTGGTGGTTCGTCTCTGTGTATACGTATAAGGATCACGTGAAAACATTTTCACTGAAAATTTGATGTTTAAACCGCCCTAAGCATTGTTACCGAAGGAAAGTCAAAAGTATCGTTGTTGAGCAAAATAAAAAAACATTGTATGCATTTTCGAAACAAAAAATGATAAAATGTCATTGTTGTATCTTTATTCGTAATGGAATATTCTGCTATTTCTACCAGCGTGATTCAACAACGTGACAACTTGCAGATGTTTTTTTATAAATTTGTGTATTTTTATTTGTGTACAATAGAAACAATTTCAAAGCAAATATTATAGAAAGAGAATAAACTTATATCCATATAGTGCGCGCGGATATTTTTATCACCAAGGTTACAATAATCTTTTTGTAATAATTATTACGTTCATTCGCGCTTGCTTATTAGCGCGCTCGTTTATATTCATTTTTTCATACACGCTATAAAAGTATGATGAAATTTATAAATTCTCTCTGTTATCACATGTATGTGTGTCATTCAAGAATAACGCTATAAGCTGAAAACGTGATTACCATGTTAAAAATAAAAAATGATATCTCGCGGCAGGATCATAAATTGCATATTCTCTGAAATACATTTTCTATCTCTTTCTCACTTTTTCTCTACTCTTGCGAATATACCTATATATATATATATTGTGTATAACGCACAGATTATGTTTTTTTAAACCGACGCTGTTTTATATTTTAATGCATTAACTTTAGTGTTTACGCATATTTATTGTTTTTTCTCACTTTCTTTGTCTGACTTTTGCTTTTCGGTTCAGGGAACCGGTACAAGTTGGAAATGTCATGCGCTGATTTTACAAGCTAATCTATTTATGCGCATCTTTTGAAACTCTCGGAAAAAATAAAATACAAAAAATTACTTATTTCTTAAACAAACTCGTAAACACAACATGCTCTTTTATTCGGTACACAGATATGATTGCATAAGTTTATATTACATCCCCGATTTTGAATTGATACTCCCGAGCATTGTTACTGAACAAGGGGATGATGCGATACAGGTCGAAGTAAATTACTCATTGAACGTAACTAGCGTTTCGATATTGCGAAATTAAAACGCACCCCCTCTTTCAAACAATGTTTAACTAACCAATGCGCGCGATAACGAGGAGGGGTTAAACGTGCGCTCTTTGTGTACCTTGTAAATTTTATTTGCCCTCGTTTCGGGATACAAGCGCTCGCTCGTGGAAGGAAGAGGAGAGTGCGAGCCCGGAGCAGTGCGCTTGTGTTTTCGCGTGATTCACGCGGTCTGTCACGTAGAAGGGAAGAATGAAACGTGCCTGTCACGACTAATTAAAGATTCCTCCAATTCTCGAGGCAAGCGCCTTTAATTCTTACCGGCGGGTTGGAGGAGAAGAAAGCGGCTCTTTTACAATGGGGATTTGCAACGAAGAGTGTAGTGTTGCAACGAGGTATCTTCTTCTCTATGGAAGAACAACAAAACCTTCGCTCGTTGATTAATAGCGCCGTCTCGCTCGCTTCCCCTTTCCGCGACTTTGCTTCCTTCGCCGTTATCGGACCAGCGAAACTATTTATCATCAGCGCGCTTCCGCGTGTTATCAATTTTGCTGACCGCGACTATAACTATTGTGTATTCCGAGACTCTCTTTCTTAATTTCTCCGGTTCTCGCGAGCGTAACAACGAACCAAGTCTAACTTGCGGTGTATCACACAAGTTGGAATCATTTAGTTGATTCTATTGTTATACATTCGAGTTTTTATAAAAAAAAAACTTTGGAGTTATGCGTTGCTAATTATTAAAAATGGTTACCCCTTTTAGCATCTAATTTTTAATAAAATTAAATGCAGGATAAAAACTTGTACATCTATTATAAAAAAAAAATATTTAAAGTTACATTGTTACGCAGTTCGATCTTGCGAAAAATATGTATTCAACGTGTTGCCTCATTTAAAATTAAAATATGGAAACTAAATGCATCAAAAGTTGCATTAAATTTCAATATAATCGCTTCTGCAAGAATATATATTTATATTGTATCATTTTATGTTATCGATTTTGTCTAATCAATTTGTTAATAATACAGTAGTTTGATGAGAGATATCTCTATTTGTGTGCAAATAATATCGTAAATACTTATCGCAAAACGAGTATATATACAGGATTGTCTGGTATTCATTCAGATAACAGCAGCTTTATCGCGAAGATTACGTCGATGCAGCTGTCATGTACACGCTAACTTCCCGTGACATCTTTTCAATCGAGAATATCCACAATCGAATAACGCACAGACGTTATTCCGAAGAAATCAATAAAACCGAAATTCAAGTACAGACCAAATCTATTGCGCGCGCACAAATGCCATTTCCACTTTAAGATTTAACATTCCGGCGTGACAGGTTTTTTATTATTATACAGACTAATGTGACAAGAAAAATTCCAACACCTTTCTTTTCTCAGATATAACTGCTATCTTTATAAAATAATTGATAGTACAAAAAGAAGGAATATATAAGGCCTTACGAGCCATTCGCAGGATGTTTGTGCGGAAACTGTGCGTGTATATATATAGTATATATATATATATATATATATATATACACATGTAACGAATTCTACTTGTAAATTTTTACAAGTGAGGCACCGGGAAAACCGGAGGTTCCAGGTTCGACTCCTGGCCAAGGAGTTTTTTTCGCAATATTCTAAAATTAGTTAGAGGGGTATCCGGGGTCTTTCATATGTGAGATGCAAATCCAGCATCCCGTATGAATTTAAGAATTGAGATTTCAATTCAAAAAACACTCACTTGTAAAAATTTACAAGTAGAATTCGTTACATGTGTATATATATATATACACACACAGTTTCCGCACAAACATCCTGCGAATGGCTCGTAAGGCCTTATATAATTTCTTGTTGACAATTTCAACGAGCCTTAAGTCTTAATTGTTTGATAGTACAAAAATAATAAAATTTTTTTTTTAGACGTACATCAGATATTCCTCTTGATTTTAGTTAAATAAAATAAAATTTGAAATCTATGATTTCGCGAGGAGCGGAGAGACTCGAACGTGATAAGATGACTCAGCTGCAATTTAGCGGCATATCAAATTCCAAACTGGCTATCGTCCCGCGACAAATCAGAATTTTCGTGACACACGTGACTGGCATTGTGAGCAATTCCGCGCAAGATTCAGTCGCGAGTTAGAATTCCTAAAGGATCTTCTTCCACGAACGTAACGATTGATATTTTTGCGAAATTGAGATCAAACCGCGGAAGAAATTACGCCAATAACGCGTCTTACGACGTTTATTGATGTACGTCGGAATGTGCGCTTGTGCGTGTAATATATGTGCAACTCGTATTACTGTGGATTATCTCTGGTACACATACAAATATGCACGTTTGCTAGCGTGCGCAGATCTCTCCAAGCCACATCGATGATCGTCGACGTCGAGCGCTCGGTCAAGTAGATGCATCGGCTGCAATCGTGGCGCTTCTGATTTGATCTTCACTGGCAGTTCGACGCTCCGACATACTCACATAAACGATGAAAATGGAACTCTTAACCTTGTTTTTTTGTACATATAACGCAGTTTTTTATCTCCATGATGAACTGATATACCACTTGGGACCAACCATCTTTGAAGAAATAATGCGCGTTTTGAAAAACGCTTGGCTATCTCTCTTTGAATTTCCATGCAACATATTCGCTGAACATTTGTTCTAAACCGCACGTTTCTTTTTCACTTTATATAAATACTTTAATTATTACGATAATAATTAAGTTTGAAAAATTTTGATAACACGCGCTTTTCACAATGTGAATAATAAAACGGCGAATGTTAAACATCGCGCGCACGAAATTTGTTAAGCAGCTATCGGAGATCGCGTGGCAAAATATTTTTGGCGCAAATTTGGGATAAATTATTGAAGAGTTAAATTTATCGATATAATTTACGTTAATAAATTGTTGTTAAATAATTGAGAGATTTCGCGCGCCAGTTAGAATTACTTAGCGAGACTAAAACAATAAATTAAGAAAAAAAAACAATAAATATAAATCTTATTTCTCTCTGCGCAAAATCAACTTCTCGCAAATCTAAAAACTTTTATTTTCCAATTATTACTTACATGCACACCGACTGCGTGCGCATCAATACATATAACCATGTACGCAAAGTTGGTTTGAGCATAGCTATTATCATTTTGCATAATATGACTCGCTGCAGGCAGTAAACTCTAGTCCAGCAGCAAGCAGCCACATCGCATCGCATCTCCATTTCGCATCTGTCTCTATTCGCAACAAGCTGCCGCGCATCGGTACACCTTGAACAAATTAAGCCTAGAGATCGTGAGCATCGCGAGCAACGTATTCTCGATTGTAATTTCGACGACGGCTCGAGAAACGAGAGAATTGTAACCCGTTATGAAATTCGGTACATAAATATTACGCAACACGATATTACAGATATATCTGTGCGCGCAAGCTTACGCGTCTCTGACAAGCGCGCACGTCATTGCAGGGTATCCCCGTATCAGTAATTTAACGGAATACGCGCAATTAGAGCAGAGTAATTAATATTAACGGCATGGATATCGGCCTAATTAGAATTAGACGAGGTCTGTGTAATTAACACTATTGTTTCGCGAAGCATTGTACGAATCATCGCACATGCGTGTGCGCGCGTGTACACATTCGCTGCACGATTCGCCACGTATGCGAGCTTAGCCTGCCCGCGGCTTTCGCGTTATCATTTATCATGTCGATGCAAGAACGAACAAGTACGCGGGCTAACATTTATCAGGATTTTCCTGTTTGTTTCGATAGGGTGGAATTGCACAATGTAAAAATGCATTAAAGTACAAAAATATATATACAAATAATTTTTCAGAATCTCTTTGTCATATCTATCTCATTAGAAAAGATGAGTGTTTAGTTAATATTCAGCAATGTATATATATATATATATCTGACATTGCGTATAACTCTTTGCGCAAATGGAAGCGACAAAAATGTATTCGTGCAAACGCATTGGTGCAACAGATTTTATAATATTTTTTGTTTCACTCATTCTTGATAAAAAAAATGTATAATTACGTTTCTGCAACTAAATGTAATTAAATTAAATTAACACATTTACTTTTATAATAAATATAACAACGTTGAAAAATGTTACACGCGCTAGCGGGATTAATTATAATTACGCTACGGAAGTATAAATTAATTTACTGAAAGAGAATCGCGTAACTTGAAAAAGAAAACAAATATATGCCACACATGCTGGAAAATATATGACTCATATTGTAAAAATAAATCGTACTGCTATATTAAATAAATGAAAGTTTATAAAGACAAATGCATGTTTATCCTTTACTTTATCTGAATTATTTGCAGTTAGGTCACAAAGAGATATAATGCTTCACCGCTGTAATACCTGCTTAGAGAATCAGCGTGAAGAAAATATAATAGTCTTCTCAGTATAAAAAACAACAAAAAAAAAAAAAAAAAAACAAAAAAGAGAGAAGAAAGGCCATATTGTCTTTTTCTTCATTAATCTATCCGTTGCACAAAGCCTCATTACGTTATATCGTCCAATTGCGCTCAGCCGTAAATCTTCGACCGCGACTAGTATCATCGTCTCTTCAATGCGCCGTTATATTATTCCATAAAGTAAGTCGCCGCTATATACGCTACCGTCGTCGCGTCGGTCATTTCCTTCGTGCCTTTCGCATGTTAATACATTAGCCGTTGTCCCGGGGTACAATTTTCCCGCGCGAATGAGCATCCCTCACGTAGGATAACGTGGCAATCTCGCATAAAACATCCGCTGGAAGTTTATTACGTCGATAACGCATACTGAGAAAATAAAGTGGTAAATGTACGCGCGAAGAGAGAGTGAAGAGAAAAAACAAAAGGGAGAAAAGACGCGTTCCTCATCGTTCCTCCGGGTCTGAGTTTTGGATATATCTCGGTATTCTTTCTCTGGCGAAGCATTTTTTTTTTTTTTTTTTTTCACTCGAGCTCTCGACGATGGCGCGCGGTCTGAAAGAGGGGCTTGGTTCGGCTAGAAAAACGTTCTCGACCACCAACGGCGACGGTCACAATCCGTTCATTCTACAAAATGCCATTATCACAGCGGCGGCGACAGCGACAAACGTTTGTTTTCGCGCGCATGCGGGTTCAGATAGTTATTGTGAGGATAATTAAAGTTTTTTTTTTTAAGTTAGAATTCAGACGACTCTGATTTTTGAACCAACATTGGTGTCAACGGTTTGTCGATAGTGTGTTAGACCTATATATATATATATATATATATGTAAGAAAAAGAAGAAATTCAATAAAATAAACTTTGAAAATGTTTCTGGCTTTACAAATCATATTATAAATGTGAAATTGCGAAGAAATAAAAGATCGCGTGTTCACGCATGAGAGAGATACGTGTCTCGCAACTTGGAAATCGCGATCGACGTATGTAAGAGATAACTTCAGGTAGAATTTAGAAGTTCGTCGAAGAGAAGATACCGATCGTGATCGTTGTTAGTCTTGTCGTTACCGATGCGAGGAAGAAATTACTCTTACGAGCTATATCTCCGGAACAGTCCCGCGCACACACACCTTCAAGTACGAGAGTTATGCGTTTGTATCCTATGAAAGGCCAAGGTAGGGCAAGGTATATATACCCTACTACGAGAGTGCACAGAGAGAGGAGTCAGTGCCTGCTTTCGGCTCTTGTCATTTGTCTTCCTCCGAGATAGAACCAAAGTTTCAAAGAGACGCCCCAAGTCGCGTCCCAGAGCAAGTAGGGAGTCAACGTCTCCCTAAATTTTCGCGCTCGCAGAATTAATGGCGGCGTCAGTTTGTAAAATCTTCGTCCCGGAGAGTCGTGGGAGAAGAACGATATACGTTTCGATTCGTTGGAATCGAGTAAATCGAGAGCCGCGCGCTCGTTACGTAATGCTGAGATAGATAATCCCAATTTTCTCTCACCCTCGTATTCTGTTCTTATATAGATATCGCGCGAGAATAGAGAGAAAAATCAGTGTGATGGGGCGCCGTGTTGGTTTTATTTTCGAACTTTCTGACGAAGAGATCGTCTGTCTCTCTTTGCGCGCGTAGACGTCAGTCAAAAATGACAGAGACTTTTTTACTATATAATTAAGTGTTCATTCACAACTCGTCTCGTTTGATTCTCTTTGTTCGCGCACGATAATCGCCTTTAATCCTTTCGTCTCTCGTATAAATTCAATGATTAAAAACATCAACTCTCGCGTTCACGGTGCTTCATTCTTTGGAATAAAATATGAATACAAAATATGTGAGTTTGTGCGGTGCTTTTAACGATCTGCTCTTCAGCTTGCATTATTTAATTACGTATAATCCTGAAGCTGTTTCCCAGCTCTTTCGCAGGAACTGCGGTTGCAACATACCGCGCGGAAAAACTAATCCCGCAAATTATTACACTGAAGCATTGTGCGGGCTGTATAAATTATATTCTTGCGAAATGTTGAATTGCGCGCTAAAACGTATCGCAAAATAAGCTCAATCGCGCAATTATATTGCGATGAAACAAATATCTTTAATCATAAATATTTCGCGTCGATCGCCGAAGTATTTTTTGATTTTGTTGTTCCAGCTATAACAAGCGGATGATGCGCTTTGTAAATACACCGTAATTATATTGAGCAACGTGAGAGCGACCTACCGACGTCAGCAGTTCAATTGTTATCAAAGTACTGTTTGGTTTACAGAAAAATTGTTTTCTTTAAATCTAAAGAAAAACATTTTTCTTGCAATACATCCTCTGTTCATTCTCTACTTATATGCGGAAAAAACTATTTTTTCTATATAAAAAAATTGATAAAATAACTATATTACACACATATATATATAATACTATTGTTAAAAATAACGAGTACTTCAATGCGCATTCATTGTTTATACAATTTATCTAAAAACATATCTATATTTTTTTTGTTTTTCCCATTTCACATTTCAAATCGCAGCTTTTCCAACTTCGTAGAATGTGCATAAATCAAACTGCGAACGAGAAGTTTGTAGTAAATTATCGTGTGTTGCGACACGCGTTTGGCTCGTTAAAAAATCGTTAGTGCAACGTAATCTCTTTATATTCAAGTAATAATTCTTAACTATACAATTATTTCCGTTTTTTAAGTATGTATGTACATATCAGTATTACATTAAAATAATTACTGGAATATATTGCACTTTTTCTCTCTTTCTCTCTCTCTTTCTCTCTCTCTCTCTCTTTCTCTAATTAGTATAATAATTATAGCAATTATTTTATTAAAGTAAAATTACTCAAATAATATATATAATGAAATTATTAATTATCGGAACTGTCTTTGTCACGAATTTCTGTACCGCGCTAATTACACTACATTTTCTCAATGAATCTGACGCAATTTCAAGTCGATCAAGTTGCGCATACTAATCTTTTGTAATTCATTTATCACGTAAAATTCTCTCTGCAACAGCTACCGTAATAAAGCTTTCTGGTACATGTGGATAACGGAAGGGATATGCGTTTAAGTACTACACGCTGTTACGTTATATTGAATCGGCTTAGAAACACCTGGACCTCCACGGATTTCAGATGTCTGAAAGGATTTCCGCGATAGCGTGTGTGATATTCGCACGGAAACAGTTCATTACTATTTCCATCGCGAGATAAACGAGTGTCAAGTGTATGCTTTCTATTAGAACTATATCTTATAAAAAAAAATTATCTGTTTCAGATGTGTTAATAAGACGAAACTGTTGATTGAAATTCGCGCTTAACTTACGATTGTGTTCTTGTTTTTATTTTGCATTAAACTACGGTAAAATAATATTATATCTATAGTGAGAGCGTTATGTGTTAAACGATAACAATGAAATTCTCTCGTTTTACACGTTATCGCGTCGTGCTTACCAAAATATAATGAATGAACCGGCGTAATTAGTCAAACCGAGACTGCGACATCGATTTCCCCGGGGAAGAGAACCGCGTTACGCTCATCAGGGAGAATCTCGATAGCGCAGACGGTTGCAGAAGAGTACAAGTGCGAGGTATCCCGGTCCCAAGATAGATGAACGCGCAAGTATGCCATAGTTACGCGTCAAACGCTCGAGAATTTATGTGCGCGTAATAGAGTTTGGATATCCCCTCGCCGCTCATCACGTACACTTCATTCAGTGGTAATTAAGACGATAAAGCGATCGATATATTCGCCCCCGCACATTTACCCTACGACCAGTTTACAAACATCACAGATTGCTCTTATCTTCAACCAATTGTGTGATAAACAACATATTTGTTTTTTTATAATTGTTGACTAACGTGTTTATTATTGTACGTATACGGTATGCATGTCAAGTTTCTGCTGCAAATACATTCAACAGCGTTGTGAGATTTGCGTTCTAGGCAACTCGAGTTTTTTTCTGAATAATAAAACGTTTCGTAGAAACATTTGACAAACGGATGCGGTTACGTACGGATTTCGGTCATTTATCAAGTTTTCGGCGCAGTTCTAACAGCGGCCAACTATTTTCGAAGCCCACAGACCAATTTACCGTTAACCCAAGGGGGCCATTACCAGTCACTCCAACTAGGAATAGTGATCAAAGTTTAATTGCACCCTTATCGTAAAGTTGTACCTACCTAACAAAGTCTACGTTACCCGTGAGAAGCGCTGATGACGAATTATTTACCTCATTGAGGCACTAATATCTCCAATCTGTTAACAGATAAAATTATTTATATATCGAAACTTTTGCAATATATTTCAATTCAAAAAGCGATATAAAATTCATGAATAAAAAATGATTTTTTCCATGTATGTTAAGTTGTTAGATAGCAAAAAGAATAGTTAGAATATATAATGTGTATTATATAGACTTTTTAAAAATTCTTCAATATAAACGCGTTGTATAAACCTGTAAGTTTTAAAGTTAATTTCAGAAAACAAATTAAATAAAATTTATACTTAAGATATAGGTATACACAAATAAACAGTAGAAGAATAAGATATCACATTATTTGTTTATTGGTCCTGTACGACAATTATATTTAAACAAATATAAATAGATGATATAAATGATTTCAATAAAATAAAACTGTAATTAATTACGCACGAAATCTTAATAAGTTTAGATATATATAGATCAATGATTTTTAAAATATATGTATTGTATTGTTACTTTGTTAGAACCAAATCTTTTTCGTTTTGTGACTTACTTTTCTCCCATTTCTACTCTTTAGTTCAAGTCTAGCGTAACATGTTAAAAACATGTTACATACAAAAGTTATCATTCTGCGCGTGCGCGATCGCAAGGTGACTCTATAGTAAGATGGTCAACACAAAAAGAAAATTAGAAGTTTATGTATACATATATATATATGTGTATATATATGCGTATATATGTATATATAAATTTTAATATATATAAAATTTTATATAATATATATTTATATATTTATACACAATTAAAAAGATAGTTTTACAGCAAAATTACTATTTTAAATTATTATATCATTTAATAATAATATTTTAATAATAGTTTACATCTATTTTGCTTACTTACAAATATACATTATATTCTTTGTGCATACACATTCTTCATCCAGACTCTTCGGGGTTGTACACATATTCTATATAATAATATTAATTTAATGAATTATTTTTGTCTTTAAACAATTGTACGAAGAAAAATATAAAATAATAGAAAAGAGATAAGTTTTGAGTACATAGCACTCAAAATATTGTGCACGTTGTCACATGTACTGACTTGGTTAAATTATACAAATGTAACATATGTTTCGCGATCAGAGTGGTGCAAAATATACTTTAAGTAATGATTATAATAAACAATTAAAACATAATTGCACTTAATAATACATAATTACATTGTTATATGTAACAAACAATTTTATGAGATAATTGTAAAACATAATTGTATATAATAATTATAATTATAATAAATATAATTATAACACGTAATACTTGTAATTGTGGCAATTAATTATCGAAACAAGCAATTGTTGTAATTTAATAATATTCTACTCGGTCCACTCTGTTCACGATATAATAGATATGTTTTTTCCAACAACCAGTGGTATGTATGGTCACGCAAAAAGTAAAATTATACAAAAAAATACATCTACGTCAATTTTGAATTGTAGTGTATGCATAAATTCCTCTAACAAACGTGTCACATATCACGCGTTCTTCACGTTCACTTGACTCGTTTCTGTTGTCTTTGGCGATAAATGTCATTAACAGGTGGTGGTGGTAAATCTTCTTCTTCACTGTCGTCACCTAAACGCGTTCTTCTACGTTTTGATCCGATGCTTACACCGTCATTACTTTCATCAACAATCCAATGCACAGATTTTGCGAGATCAAACAATTTTGTGTCACATCCATTGTCTGCCACTGGCAATGGTGCTGGCAAAAAATATCAATTACGAGATGAAAATCAGATTCTTCTCAATATTGCAATTATTTACATCAAAATATAAATATGTGAAAAAGCCTATTACATATTGATATATAATATAATAAAAAATATAATACATATAAAGATATATACTATATTTATAGTTATATTCAATTTAATACATATAGAAATATACATAGTAAATCGAATTTGATTATCACTTATGAAACATGTTAAAAAAAAATAAATCTTATAAATACGAAAATAAATACCGTGATCAGGTAGTTGAATTCTACTAAAGACGTCCATAAGTAAATCGACAGCAACAAACGGACCTCGAAAGCAACCAGGTGGTGGCAACATAGTGCACAATTGGGCTGCAGCCGGTGGTAAAGGAAACGTACCGCCTTTTAGCAGTAACAAAATTATAACAATACATAATTGTAACCGCACACAAATTGTATCTGATAAGATCAGAAATTTAATCACTTACCTGGTATTGGATGTTCACCAGGTAAAGGATTTACTTTTGGTTTATACGGAATCATTTGTGACAAATCAGGTCTGGGCAAAGCGGCGATTGCTTCTTCTGGATCAGGTACACGAGGTAGTGCACCAATGGAGTTTCGAGCAACACTGGACACTTCCATATATCCGATTGATCGCAACTCCATTGGAGTGCACGGATATAAATCCAAAAACTTATATCTATCCACTAATTGAGCAGTTTCTTTACCTTCAAATTCTTTAATCTAAAGAATGAAACGAATATTAAGTAAGTAAAAATTGTGTTTTTTTCTTATCATATAATTACGCTAAGAGTATAAAAGTAAATATTACAATACCTTTTCCAATACAGCACTCCGTCTCTTCTCTACTTTAACGATACTTGCTAGATCGCCAATATTAGATTCAAATTCTAAGAAACGATTCCATATATCTCTATAAAAAATAAAAGAATGTCTAGTGTAATATAACTTGCAATATAAAATATAAAAAATAGCAAAAGTTTTATACACATACACTGATTTTTCTGGTTCTAAGCTACCTGAAGATAAAACTCTCTCAAATAAGACTCTTGTATTGTTATCCTCTGCAACAACAAAATTTGTAATAAATATGCAATTTATAGATTTTGAGTAAAAATATTTTATCTTTTATCATCTAAAATATTTTATCTTTTATCATCTAAAATTTCTTACCGTTCAAATGTGATAAGTAATCTACATAACATAGAATGTAATCAGGATTATCTCCAAATTTTTTCAAACCTAATTCAAAAATACGGAATGCTATATTTTTATCTTTAGTACAATAATATTCCATTAATGCGGCAGCGACATAAACGTGATGTTTACATCTCGGGTCTTCTCGCGCTCGTTTGAACACTGTTCTCGCAGATTTTATACCTTCAGCTCTCCTAGCAAACTTCATATACTGTACATAAGCCTGTGAAAAAAATTAAGTATTTTAGTATATTGATTAGTAAAAAAAAGATTATTACATAACATAAATGTATACCAACCAAAGTTGGATCTATATCAGGTATATCAAGAAACTTTTGATATATCTGATGCACTTTCTCGTATTTTACTCTACCCTCTTCGAAATCGGCGTGTGCGAAATACAATAACATATTTTTCGACAACAATGTACTTGTCGCTCGCTCGAACATGGTCGCTGCTTCATCGCTCAGTGTTTTAGATGCATGAACATCACCTTTTTCCGCCAATATTTTGGAACTCAGTTCTAAAAAATGCGCAGCCTGATGCCATACAGCAGGATGATGGCCCAAACATAACAAACACTGTTCAATAGCAAACATGACCCTACGCGCAACCAACGACGTATCTTCTGTCCGCAAAGGATTACTGCGTTCCCAAGCAATATATTTTTTCCATAATTCGACCTAAATACAAAAGTGCATACTATATAAATATAGCAAAACCACAAATTAATAACTGATGATAAATTTTTATAGAACAATAATACTAATAAACAAATAAAAAAAAGTAGAATACGTTTACAGAAAAAATAAATAAAGTATACAAAATAAACGAAGTAATACCTGCTTAACTTCCTCTGGATGACCGGTCGGAGGAACACTAGGTGCACTTCGATTAAGACCTCTTGTGACCGCTTCTAATTCTTTAGCAACGCGTCTTGCATTCATGTAGTCTCTAGATCGTTCGATTGCCATTTTCTCTGCAATTATTGGATTGATACCATGCTCAAATGCCATATAATCCTTCCATAAATGCTCCATATTTATCATAGGATTAACAACACCTCGTTGATAAACCTAAAACATAATAATTATATTTTTTAAATTATTTATAAAAATATTAAATTCATCATTACCGTATATTTTACGTGCAGAAGAAAAATATTTACCTTTCGTACAGCACTAATCTTTTGATTTTCAGCGTAAGATCCAACTGCTTCCACACTCTTTAAAAACATAACATAATCATTCCAGATACTGTAAGAATGTATATCCATTCCAATTTTATCTAACGCGAAATCATACGCTTGGGCCATTTTTTCTCTAAAAATTATGATAATTTAGTTTTCTCGCTTTTTGCAAATTATTATTGAATTACTTAGCCACTACCCATTTTAGTTTAACATCAATATACAAAATAAATATTAAAGTCTCGAACGGTATTTTTGTACTTGTTGAGTTTTTACTTTTTATAATAAAGTTTTTTCACATGTGTACTTACTTATATGTAGCTAAGCTTGCTTTGGTTTCTTTGACATAAGAAAGATACAGTTTCCATAATTCGATATTTAAGATTTTCATGAGGCACCTTTGGAACAGCTGTTAGACAAAACAAGACATTTTAAAATTTAAGTTATAACAAGTAGACGCAATATGTTGTACATATAAGAATTTATTGTAGCTCTGTCCCAAGGGAAGATATACATGTATATATATCCACCATATTACTTACCCATAAAAAGGCAAGTTTTATTTAAACACATAGTTAAACATGCTTACAACACAATATATTGAACATTTGTATTATTGGAGATATAACAGAGACAGAGTTTATTTAAATATATTTAATGACAGTACAATCAGAGTATAACACAATCTTCATATAAATGTGTGTTCACATATAAATTGGGATAAATAATAATGCACCAATGCATCAATTGAGAATAGTTTATTGTATAAATATATACGATTTATTGCTACTGATGAAAATTATATATTCTTTTAATGTTTTTATATAAATGTATAATATAGTTAAATAAGTTATATATACACAACATGAAGAGCCCCATAAAATGAAAGTTTTATTTATTTTCTGCAGATGGGGCAAGTGATAAAAAATGATTCCTATGTGGGATCTGGAAATGAGTGATCCCAAGACACGATAAAAAAATCAAGACAATGTGAAGCAGCATAAGGTGATGCTAAAAGTACCTGCTATAATAATTTAAGAATACAATAAATTATAAATAAATAATGATATAATGGAAATACCTATAATAGAATATTTTATCACCTTATACTACCTCGAAAAATGTATATAATATTTGATTTTCTCAAATATTATTTAGAAGGAGGACATGAGTAGAGGAAGTTTTCGTACTCATTTCAATTAAATAATATTATCGTAGAATATTCTCTTCCCATTACACATAGCATACCGTGATTAAACTTAAGTGAGAATTCAGTATATAATAAAATAGCATCACATAAAATGCAACATGAGAGAATCGTATTTATGAAATACGGAAAAATCCTATAAGCGTAAACGAAAAGATATACTGCAGGGAGGAATATAAGGCTATTATATTCAGGAAGTTATCTTCTTTGGATAGATTTCCTCATACAGCAATATTTGTTATTATAAAATGTGATCAACATAATCAAATAATAAGCAGAATAAAAAACAAAGAGATAACTAGTTACCAAAGAAAACAACCTCCCAAACATTTCAACAAATCAATTAGTAATCAATGAAATAATTTGTATATGGTGAAATAGTTTTTTTATTCACCTCATATAATATGTAATATTTAGAATCACAGTATATGATAAGTTTCACACTTTTTTGTGTGTTAATAAACCTACAATTCTAAATTGCTATATTTGAAGAATAAAACAAAATAGAAATTCTTAATTTCTGCAAAAACAATATTTATAGTCTATAAAAGTTTTGCAATAAAAAGGCGCGTCTAATTAACCTGATCAGTCTTAGTCTAATAAGTTTGTTAAGAATAATATATAAGAATTATACAAATTAATTAATTTTCTTTTGTATCCACACAATATAAATTTTTAATTTTAATTATTCTATAAGATATTTTTTTATCAAATATTGTTAAATAACAAGATATTTTATTATATTTTATATTTATGTCAATTTTATGTTACTTTATTTCCACGTACAGGAAACAACCTGAATGTTCTATGTATTATTTAAATATTTTTGGGAATAAAAAGAGCTAATAATATAATTAATAATAATATATAAATATATACATACAAACATATATTAAATACACAATTATGTAAAAGTAATATGTTAACATACCTTTTCCACTTTTTCAAAATTCCGCATTTTCATCTGAAGAAACAAACAATAAAATAAAAAAATTAATATTTAATTACATATAAAAATTTCACAATATACTATTTCTAAGAAAATATAAATATCTAGTTTTTATTGAATCTATCTTTTCAGTAAAATAGCATATAGATATTACGTCATAAGTTATAATAGTCAATTATTACCTCTTGTTCTATGTAGATTTTCCAATACCGGCCAGCCATTGGAAATATGGAAATAAGGTTCTCAAATACTGGTCTTACTTCAGTGATAGGCCTGTTTTGTGCTTCTCTGATGAGAATACTCCATGCTTCCAGATCATATGGAGATTCGTTGACAGTCTTCTGAGCACGTTGCAATTTTTCATTACCCCAATCCTACAAAATATATTTTAATATTTCTGTAATTCTCTTTCTCTTTCTCTTTCTCTCTCCCTCTCTCTTTTAAACTATTCTATTTTCTGTGCAATTGTTTTTACATAAAAATCTTTTGCTAAAGAAATATAGAGAAGGCAACTGCATGGAAAGCGAGAGATTCCAGGTTTGACTCCTGGCCAAGATGTTTTTTTTGCAATATAATTCTTAATTAGTTGGGAAAGAAAAATGGGGAAAACTTTCTCATATCTGTGATGCAAATAGCATCCTATATAAATTTGTAAATTGAAAGTTTCAATTCGAATAATCATGTGTAAAAAGTTTATTTTTAAAATATAAATATTTATATATACTTATTCTACAAAACTAAAATACCGGCTCCTATTACCAGTTAAAAACGTCGCGGTTAGTTTTAAACTATATGAGCCTTGATTGTTCATTAAATTGTTAGAAATATAGTGAGTAAAGAAGCAGATGTGCTTGAGTTAAGGTTAGATTAGGTTAAGTATAGTATTGAAGCAAAAGTTGCATATTGAGATCGTATTGATTAAAATATTCAGAAACTTTTGATTGTTCGCAAGTATACCTATTTCAAAATTAATATAAAAACATATAAATAATACTCTTATTATGTCACATATATTTGTATTAATAATAAACTATACGAAAAGTGAGGTTACAGAGAATTCAACAGACTCAAAAATAACGTGACTACTTACAAACTCCGTTTTCTCCTCCGTTATTTCTGCCATGTTAGTCAAAATAAAGTAAAACTGCTAAATTCTATATAATATATTCACGTACGACGAGAAATTACAATGTTGTCTACTCAAAATCGTCACAGAAACACAAGCAAAGAGCAAAGACGCTCGACCAAGACGGAACGATGCCAACAATGCAGCAAAGAACAGACAATAAACCCTGCGCTGATACAATGCGCACAGGAAAGAAATAAGCGTTAGAAACGATACATCGATATATCGATATAGCGAATAGCGATTTATCGAATACATAAAACGTCGACTTGTGAACTCGCTTATCGATAGTTTACATCTTTGCTACGTCCGTTGTCGTCGCGTTGTCGTCAGTTTTGTCACACATTTTCAAAATACTAAATTCTATTAACAATTTAGTTCTCTTTGACGTATTCACAGCACACACAAGTAACAATATACATTTGACAGAGATTATATATATTTGGCTAAAGAACGAAAAGTGAAGAAAGCACAAAAAAAAGTATCGTATACATTATATAGTTATAGTTTCATAATGGCATTATTTTAATTTGAATTTCTTTAATTTGTCATATAACATAACAAAAAATAGATTTATATGTTATATATGTATATTTAAAAAAGGTTTTAAATAATGATGTTGTGTATTTTAAATTTTATGTCAAGAAGTGTAAACAAACATGTAAAAACGTGCGTTATGTAATACTTAATGATATAAAATTAAAGCGACGTGATATAAACTATACAAATATATTAAATATTATGCTTGCGTAAAATTCTTGAAAAAAAAAAAAAAAAAAAACGCCCCCGGGTGGGCTCGAACCACCAACCTTTCGGTTAACAGCCGAACGCGCTAGCCGATTGCGCCACGGAGGCTCTTGATTTCTAGGTCGCAGTTGTACTGATGATAAGGTAGTATACGATACAACAGTATAGAAATTTTTAATACATTATATTAGATAATGTATAAGTTATTATAAGTTTTTTAATCTTCTTTTTATATTTTCGAAATCAAGAAATGGAACAATCCTCTTTATCGTTCTAGTTTTTAATCAGTATAATGCTTTGAGATAAACCTGTTTAATTTAAATAGTACTGATTTTTTGTAAACACAAGAAAACATTTTTATTAATTTCATTGTCGACGTTTTTTTTTTTTTACCATCTTGCAAGTCGCATAAAATATTATCTGCCGTGCTGAGTATATAAATAATCAGTTATCAGTTTATATATTGATGTTGCAATCGCAGCAATAAATAAAAAGAATCAAAGATCGGAAATGTTTAAATTAAGACGGTAGCCGAGCGAGCGGCTAAGTGTCGATAATGAATCTCCACGTTAATTAGCCTCTGGTCGGGCGAGGCGATAGGTAGTTCGTTGTAGCATACCAATATCTTCCTCCTTGCCAGTCCCGGGAGAAGTAAAGCCTAACTGAAACGTCACGCCACTTGTTACTCGTTAGTGTGCACGATGCCATCTTTGCTGGGCGACCGTGCGGCCCCGGTTACTTCGCCTCCGGTAGTTGCTATCGATATCGGCACGACCGTGTAATTAACAATGTTCCTCGGCTCTTTACCTGCTCCCAGACTTGCCGCGCTTCTGGACCGATTTCACGGAGATGTGATTCTTATCCGTATATATATGTAGGATTATTTGTTCAAAAAAGGAAAAATAAATCTCCTCGTGTCTTCGATGATGAACAGAATAAAATACACTTTATTAATAATTGAAATATAACTAGCGCGGACAATTGAAATATAACGGCCAACAGGGAATCACAAAAGTCAATCGACTCAGAGCAGCGAATAACGAATGTTTTATTTTGCTCGTCGAACGGCCCCGACAGCGCCGCAGCTCTCTTATCTCTTGTTTTCCCATCGTCTCAAGGACACAACGAGTATTCCCACTTCTGTCAAATCTACCGGCATCGATCGCGGGCTTTTCAATAATCGCTCGACTCAAAAAGAGTTTTTCGCGCCGCGCCTAACGCCGAGTGGTCCAATAAATCAACATCCTACATATATACTATATATTGATTTGGCAACAACCGCTACGTCTCGCAATGATAAACACACATCGTAACATCGAGCAGTACTAAAACGATGCAATCGATTTTCGATATATTGCAAAATAATATCGTATTTTTTGGAAAAAATTATTAAATCAAACTCTATTTCCAGACTATTTCTCAATTTAACTGTAATTTTAAAAGTTCGGTAATTAAGAAAATATCATACGTAAGTGAACTTAATAATATATAACATCTCTTGCTAAAAAACAAAAAAAAACTAAAGCAAAGTTAGAAAGATTTACTGACAATGTCAAGTAGAGAAGTCCGCTCTTATATATTCGCAAATAAGCTTGTGCAGATTTCATCTGGAACGTATCTTTCGCGCGTCGACGAGAGAAGCTTTTCCATTACGCTTGGGCGGTGGTCTGTCGTTATATCTGGGACAGTCAAGTCTGCGGTCGCTGATCTGATAATCCCAGGATTTATGGCGGCGGTGATGGTCCATTTAGCCGTTGACACGACTGTACACGAGGCGCATGTCGAGGTGCATTTTCGCATGTGTGAGCGACAATACGGAAATATCTTGTTAAAAACCGACTGGACAGGCGAACACTAGATTGAACGATTTGACTGCGCGTGCATGCAAAGCGCATCCAATACATGAATTGAGGAATGACATTTATATACATATACTATGATTATACGAACGTTCAAACCAATTAAGTACATCTCTAATTTTAATGACGTGAAATAAAACATTTCTAAGAAAAAGTTTTTATATATTTATAATTAAGTAATCAGATATAATTTTTATCAGTGAATAAAAATTTTTTAATGTCACAGAAAACTTATAATATTTTTGTGTCACATTTTTTTATTTTGATAAATACATTTTTCTTTTTTTAAAGAATGATATCATAGACGTCTTTAATGAATAATTAGCAGTTATATGTTTTAGGAAGTAGCACGCTTTATTGATAAAAAAATAAATTTATTATACTGCATTTTTATATGTATATATATATATATATATATATATATATATGTGTGTGTGTGTGTGTTTATGGTTTAATAGGCACGTTTGTTTTCTGAGAAGCATATTAAGAAACTAATTATCGCTGGGAGGCGATCGGTAAGTTAAATCCAAGAGTGCGCCTACATTTAACGACGGTTAAAGTTTAATGCGGCGTTCCATAATAGTGGTAAACGTATTATATTTTTGCCGGATAGAATCATCAAGTAGGTAAATAAGTGCCGCGCGATTAGCGTTTACAGCTGTAATAAAATGGTACTGCATCGCGTGGATACGAAAGTTATTCCGCAAGAAGAAAAACGAGAGTGCCACGGAGAGTCGAGCGGTCATTCGCATCTTGATCGTAATCACGACTCAGAGATGTCACATATATTCACACACATGCATAAAAAATCAGAACAATATTTATTGTTCACTTTTATGCTAATCTCTATTATTTTATCAAACAATCTCTTATAATATCTTTTATTATTACGAGAAAAAACACACACGTCATATTTAACTAAGTAATTCTTTTACAATTCTTTAATTTTCTTTTATTTGAAAAATAAAAGTTGCAATTATTTATATAAATTTATATTTTTTCTCTTAGTTTTATCAACTTAGATCTCTTGACAATTAGTAAGGTTTTTTTTTTAATATATTTTAAAGCAATTTAAATAATTTAACATTTGTGTTTTTGCGAAAATATCACAGGTATATTTATCTCGTCGCGCGCACAGCTGATGTAGTGATTATTGTGTGCTCAAAGAAACAGACAATCGCAACATCGCGGAATTAATTTGTCAAGGCAAAAAAATGTTAATTTGTATATCACAACGTAATAATTATATTATTACTATACACGATGACGCAGTGACATTAACGTTTCCTCGAACGCGGCGGCCGAGCGTGTTCACCCCGCGGGCGATACTTATTAAAGCATACGCCTAGAAAAGACGAGCATTTTTCATCGCTCCACGTCGGACAGGATGATAAAATCCGCGGGATATATATACGGCGCTCGCTCGCGGATAGATACTCACTTTCAACTCCCAAAGATTCATGCGTGATAAACGTGAGACCGGCATTATAAGCACCTTTAATTCATTAATAGTCGCGCGCAAATAATTGATATCGCGTAATTACCGACCACGCGGTACGGTTATGCTCTCGAAGTCGCTCGAGCGTGGGATAATCGAGAAAAAGCCGCGCTACTTTATCATGTTTACAAGTCGCAGTTCGATTAGTGAGTTTGACGAGTCGAATATTTCGAATGTGTGCGCATATATAAAATTTTGTGTTGCGCAAGTGCGCGTTTTTATTTTTGGGATATTGTCGAATTGAAGCGTCGTCGTCGCACGGCGGAGATGCATCGTTCTCTCGTGATCTTGATTACCTTCGAAGTAATTGGATAAAGATAACGATAATAATAATCGGTAGTGCACGGTAGTCGCCTTTCTACGCTGCGTCAAAGTGAACCGATTTTCCAGATAATTGTGCAATTGAATTTGTTGCGCGATCTTGGCTCCCGCAATACCCCGGTGATATCATCACGCCGATTTAATTGTCATCCATCGCCGTTTTTTTCGATTCGACCGCGAATATCTCGCACCATATACGAAGATAATAATAGCCCCGATTTAATACCTAGGTATATGCATTATTCACTTCGCGAAAACCTTACGCAGTTTTTCTTTGTACCAGTCGTAACTTTAGCACAACGCGTTTATATAATTTCTATATACTATGTACATAGAAATATAAAACAGCAGGTTTTCTCGTATGCGAATATGAGATATGACACGAGTTTATTCCTAAAAGTCGAGACCGTAGATAGAGGTCGATCGGTAGCCGCGCCATGTATGTTCGCAATAAATTACTTATTTACTTGTTCGCGGGGGCATGTTGCGGCGCAACATTTCTCGTCATTGAATCTCGTTCTACGATGCTCTGCATCGAGATATTATACGCGCGAAAATGACTCTTTTCACGTTTCGTTTATTTTCAAGATGTTAAGCCGGTGTAATTACGTTTTAATTGCCATTCACACAACGCGAGATATTTCGCTCTTTACGATGCAATAAAAGATCGTTTAATGTTATCAATTTGCGATAATTAAATTGACGCCTCATTACATTCCCACGTCGTGAAAACCCGTTCGTCTCAATTAAACCGCGCTTCGATTCCGTTCCGGCGATGTTTGTACTTGCGCTTGGGTGCTATGTTATGTAAGACGCATAAAATTAACGCTCTGCCAAATGCAACAAGCGTCTAATCTTTTTACACGGATGCGTTTTCGTAATAAATTCACTTTTCAATGTTTATTGTCAAAAAATTATATCGTCACTTCTATCGCAGATAAATGCATCGCTACGTCTCCGTTTCCTATATTCTCTTCTTTGCGCACACGCGATTGCGCGCATAGCGAGCGCTAGATATATGATTTATGCAACGCGCCGATGCGCGCGGCGGCAAGATGCGCTCGTTCCCGTTCCTGTTCGCACATCGCAACACCATTGTTCTTTTTCCCAGAGAATCACGAGAGACTCTCCCCCGTGTGTTAATCCGCGGTTACTACGGCACGCTCAAATCTGACATCTGATGTTTTATAAAGTGTAAGATATTTTATATACGGCTTTATTGTCTTCTTTAATCTCTTCATCTCTCTCTTTGGCAGTTTCTCTCACCGATTACAAAGCCGAGTGTTGTGAATATAAAATTGTCTTTTTATACAAATTATGATACAGCTACATGAGTTTTGTACAATATCTCTTATCTCGATGATCTGATTTATAACTAATTACTAAACTTGCTAACTGGAACACAGCAGTAATTTTTTTTTTTTTTTCTGTCTGTCGCTCTCTTTGTTTGTACAACCAAACTGTGTTGACGAAAAAAAAAAACATTTCTCTCGCGCGAGATTTACGTAGATTACATCGAGCGAGCTTTACGATAAAGCGTAAAAGCTTTTAACGCAGTGGCTTCATATATGATACGGATTATGCGCGTATACAAATATATGTACATCTCGCGCCCGCTAATGATGACAAATATATATCCGCGAGAAGTACTAGTCGCGATTAATAACGTTTCGCGGACAACATCGACCATTCGTTACATTCAAGTAGATACGCGAACCAGCTTATACGCAAACATATATTTTACCCGTAGCAGTTAATCGCGCGTCTTTATACGCGGTTATATTCTTATTTGCTGCAGAGTATTTGCGCTATAGTCCTTGAGGTCGCGCATGATTTGACCGATTTTTTTGCGCGTCTGACGCGCGCTCGTGCGACGATGCAACGGTGACGTGTCAATTTATAATCATCAAGAAATCACGCCGCGATTACTGTCAAGAAGATATTTCATCAGAGTTAAAGATCGATGGGAATCGATGACGATCGAGGCGCATTATTTGCGCGTCATTTAAACTCGTCACAATTTAGTGACACTACTGACGTATATAAGGAAACGAACAAGATGATGTTAAAATTGGCTGATGTCTTGTGTGTCACGTTGAAATTAATTACTAACGACAAAGTCACAATTGTATTTTATAAGAAAAAAAAAAAAAAACATTGACAGACATCTGAACGGATTGAACGTTTGAATCGTGTATAATTTAAGCGCTTGAAGTATCCTGCGCGAGAGCTGCGTAACCTACACGTACGGAGTATTTAATGTCTACTTTATAGCAACTACACCATTTTCTAATAGTAATGGCCATCATCAATCGCATGGTGACGCGGAAGACGTGTGGTCGCGATACGAATGGTACGGCCACGAGTACAAGTTTCTTGCGACCATTACCATAAACGTACTTGTTGTGTATTCTTTTTTGTTAACATTGTCCGAGAACTTGGTACAGGCAGCAACGTTCGTGTGTTCGGCTCCTGATGAAACTCGTAAAACATCGCGTTAGATCATGTGTCGTGCACACACACACACACACACAGTTTCTCTTATATAATTTTTTTTTTTTATGTCAAATATACTGCATTTATATGTATTTTACGTTTGGTTTAATATTTGTTATCTACTGTAACAATTTATTTTTGTGGTTTATATTTTATAATTACATCTTACATATTAATAGATATTCTGATTCACATTTTGATTCAAAGCTCTAAACTATATATGGAGGTGAGAGACAATGAATCAATTAATTCATCCAGCGATCCTATCAACACGCCATTGAAGACGCGTAATTCTTTCTCGAGAAAATCGAGAGGACTCATCACGTTGTTACGACTGATATGTATCCAGAATTGCGTAGAATTCTAGCTGTAGGCTGGAAGCAGCAGCTATTCCGCTTAAGTTATAGCCTCGGTTATGTAGCCGACGTTCAAACTACAAATTCTCTCGCGATGGTACGTATATATATATGTATATATATATATATATATATATATATAGATATACATATATACGGTAGGATTTGTACTTACCTAGTACGGAAACTAACTACAACTTAGCAGAATGCCAACGTGCTGAAAGGCACTCGTTGCTGTATGCGGGACAAATACGCGGTTACCGCAGAGATATTGCGTCTCAAGACGTTATACGCGCCGAAGAAAATGGCTTAATGATCGTATTGTAGCAGCCAGCGTGTCACAAAAGCGTCTCTAACGCTCAGTCATTCGTGAATTTATGTCTCGTCGTTCACCTGTCAAAATTTAATGGCGTCCTGTTTAAAAAAAGCGCGCAATCGAAATAAAAGTATAGGTATTTGTGATTGTGACACTTAAAGTATGTTATGCAAAATAATCACATATATATGTACATTTGTTAAGGATTTGAGAATATATCAATTAAATGTAATCTCTCAGATGTTTAATTAAAATTGTCAAAGAAATATAAAAAAAAAAATAAAAAACTACTTTGCGTAAAATATAACTAATTAATTAGATCTACGAATTGGAATTTGATTGTTAGGAAAATAAATAGACATCAGTGTGACATCAGTTTTTTTTTAATGTCGTAACCCTGCCAAATATAATAATAATACAATAATAATAGCAATAGTAATAATTATAAGAATCGTAATAATGATAATAAGTATTATCTAAAATATGTAACCAATGCGCTCTTCGATAGTGTGGTTAGCCACACACCGAGACAAGTGTATGGCTACATCACACACAAAACGAACACAGCATGCCATGTGTATGTACATCACACGTCGCTGCAAATCTCCCGACGGCGTACAATTTTTTTTTTATTTCAATAAATCACGTTATGGCCGTGACCGATAATACCCGGAGATCTTACGATATATAAGATTCACTTCTACAGTAGGAATTGCAAGTTATCAATAATTACTATGCGCGCTCTCACGACCGTATTTCGGTCAAATATATATATACTTTTAGGACTTTCTCGTACAAAAACGTCACCGGACGCGTTTTACGATTAATGTCATATATAAATATATATAACATATATATATATATATATATAATTTCGTGCGTAATATATATATATATATTTCACTAATTAATCTTTCCGCCATACAATAATACACTCTTCATTTTCTTTCGCTGCAATAAATAAATTATCCAAATCAAAGAACATCAATATCGATATAACAATAATATGATTACAACCACATTTACAACATATTTATATTTAGATATCTCTCTCTTTCTTTCTCTCTCTTTCTCTCTCTCTCTATATATATATATATTTTTTTTTGTATAATATATATTTTTATTAACTAACAAACACACCTGTGCGCAATACGATATAGAAACCGTCGTCAAGCGCTGCGTGATACAATAGAAAATTAGCATAATGCTTTCGTTAATATATACACAATGAGTCATAATGTATATGTATTGATCTACATTCCTACGCAACATACCTCTATATAATTATGCTTAAAAGGTAATAGGTGGCGCGTAACTATTTCGCCTTTTTTCCAAATTTTAGCAACTCTCATGTTTTATCAGAAAAAATAAAAAACTATTAAATTAATATTTATTGAATAGTTTTGTGTTTGCAAGAGAGAAAAAATAATACGCTCATAAAATCGAATACAAAAATTTGGAAATTTCTGTTTTATAACCTGTTTTGCCATAGAAAACAAATTTTAAAAATACACAAAATGTAATATAAACTCACAATTGTAATTGTTGTATAATATACACAAATTTTTTTATACGTATGTACAATCAAAATATCAACTGCTTCAAATTTGTAATTCAGGCTACGTCACGCGCCCCACAGTGTATAAATCCGTGCGAGATCCGAGAGAGAATTACTGGCCCCCATTGATTATATTATTAAGATAGAATCACGCTATATGTATATATATATATATATATTAGACCGCTGATCGTCTAGTGACAGTCATCAAACGGTGAACTGTATATGTACTTTATATGTACAATTATTACTTTGCTATGTTATTACTCTTTAGTTCTAGTAGTTACGATTTCAATAAACTCACGTAAATGTCAGCAGCCAAATATCTGAACAACGACATAATTTGAGTTTTTATATGAACATCATAAATTATAATATTGCTTATATGTTGCTGTTATTTTTTTGTGCACGTAAATTGTTTTTGAAAGTAAAAATTTATCATTTGTTCGTCAAAACATATGTCGTAATAGTTTCGATATCTAACACAAGATAGTATTATTAATAGTAGAAAAAAAAAACAAAAGTAAAAGTTAATCTATACAGAAATTGTTACAAAATCGTTTCAAATATATCCGTGCATATAAATATAAACAGAAAATAATTTTGTTGTGTAAATTTAATATCAAGATTAAAATTAAAAAATAGATATAATGATTAACCAAATCACTAATTAACCACATATTAATATTAATATCTACTTATTCATTTATATTGTATATTTATAATACAAGCACGTATAAAATTAACGCACCAAAATTATCATGAGCACCATTTATAATAAATAGAAAGTCGTACATACCACAGTTAGCATATTTTCATATAAAAAAGTAAACAATAATTTTTTTCGTACATATGTATCAAGACTGATAATGATAATTAACACGATGTAATGTAACGATATTAAAAAGATGAGAAATATTATGCATTATAATTCTTTTTATTAAATGAGCACACTCGAAATAGTTTCATAAAAAAGTATAACTTGTATAGATACGCAAACTGTGATTTTGTGATAAAATAAAAAAAAAATAAAAAAATACAGTGACAAATAAGTTGCGAAACATATACTTCAAAAGTAACGAAAAGTTATTTATCACTTTGTCGAATAATAATTTCAATTTTAATTATTTAAAAGTACTTGGATTTTTAATAGCCTGACGTTTTCTTATAATTTCTTTTTAAATTTGTGATCGGCCAAGCCCTTTTTTCCGTTATATACAAACATTTTTCGCGTATTCAATTCAGTTATAGTCTTTTGTCGCCTGCTTTTCATGTTTACCGAAGTGTGCCAAATATAAATAATTTGCGTTTGAGAGACTGTGCGTAATCTCGATTGGTTGGTTGTCACGGTTGACATCTGTTAAGGCACTTGAAATGCTAATTTTCCTGGGCGGGGCCACTTGAAGAAAATTTAGTTGAAGCTCGTTTACCTACTTCCTTATCCATTCACGGTTTACCTTGTACGGGATATTGAATAGTCGTGCATTAACATGAGAAATAAGCGTTGATACATATATAGAGAAAAGTGTAGGGGGAGACATACTCACGAATATATAAGATAACTTTACGCGTGAAACGGATTGGATTTTTTCGAAGTTCCGCGTACTCTTCGATATAGGAACGTGTGTGCTCGGGGAATGTAAAACTCTGTAGCCGATTTCTTTTTCATTTCTTTTTCAAAATTCTAAGTAATGATGTAACGCTAGAAAATTTTGCGTGACGAATCTCAATGAAATTTTGTGCTGATTGGTAACAGGAATGTTCGTTAAATCGTTTTATTTTCCCGTAAAAGGACGGCAGTTTAAATATTACACACGATATAGCTCTTTGCTCTTGCGTATACTCTTCGCACGTTGTCTTAAATCTACGAGCAATAACAATCGACGCCACACGTATACTAATGCAAGTACAAAACCACTTTTGCAACCGAAATATCGAATATGAGCGAGTGAGCAAATATTAACATTATACACACACTTATCGAACAAGTTATTACCGTTAATCGTTAAATACATATAAATAATATTATAAGATATTTGTATCTTTTTAACTTTTATTATATTATATATGTATATATATGTAACAAAAGAACACGTATTTAAATCTCGAAAGATATTTATCATCATACATAAAATATCGAAACAAGAAATATTTAAATAATTCGGAATAGAAAACAACAATTAAGAAAAAATTATATAATATTTATCAGTATCACAAACTCATTATTTACATACTGACAGTACATTTTTCAACAGTTTATGTTCCCAATAAGAATAAATTTAGGTTATTATATTATATACAAGGGATTTGATTTAGATATATATCGTATAATATAAATATCATATAACCGTAAACATACAATATCGATTATCACCTTGATATTTGACTTACATAACTGTAACATTGAGCGAAAATCTTGTGGTGAAAGATTATACAAAGACTGAAGCTTCACAATAATTTAAGTCTTCGATAAGAGATAAAAAACATTCGGTGTTTTTAATTGATATTTTTTTTTTTTTTTTTAATATCTTAAAAGATATATTTCTAAGTATTTTCCGTTGATATATAAGTCGAACAATCTGAAGATAAGAGAAAAAAGACGAACAAACAAGATAAAACAAGACATGTCAGTACAAGTGCATAAACGAATTCTGAAGATGTTGAAAAATAGTCATTGCGACGATGTTATATTTCCATGATTGCGATATGTTGAGAATGTTAAATTATTAGTTTTAGTATGCAATGAGAGATTGTATATAAATATATAATAAAAAACATATCGTAAATTGTAAAAAAAAAAAAAAAAATGGTGAAGAGTCAACAGATGACATATAATGTTACAGTTTCAATTTTAGTAACATAAAACGATGTGACTTTATGAATACATATTTAAACCGCAATAATTGATCAAAAGCTTTCGTTAAAAATTCTAATAACGTCCTATAAAACAGTTTTCTCAACCCACTGTATCGTTGCAAGCATTTCAATTTGCCTCGACATACCATATCTGAAAATTTCTCCGTTCTCTCTGATATCTTTTGAAGTTTCGCGCACGTTTAACATTACAGAACTTACGTGAGTCGACGTGACGTCTGATTTGTAACCTCTCTGCTATGAAGATACCATAAAGTACGCCAAACTGGTCCTCCGGGTGAGAATTCGTAGGATCGGATTTATGAAAGGTGTACAAGCACGAAGATTCGCGTGACTTAAGGCACTAACAGTATACTTAAGGCCTAACGCAGCGTCCCTTTCCTTAATATTAGAAGGCACTAGTCTCTATCAGAATACACAACACGTAAAAAATGTTAATTTATTGACCCACGCATATTAATCTTACACGCGGACGTTTTCTCTTTAATGATATAAACTGGCTCTAGTATATACTGGCATCTTGTTCCGTCATTTCAACTGGCTTCAGATAGAGGTGTCCCAGCTTTAGTCGTACTTACGCAGCAGCGAAAAACACGGCTCGCAAAGAAACAGACTAATGCTACATTTGCTATCTACGCGAAGTTGCTAGAAATTATATACACGAATGTATATTACGATAATAAGCAAGCGCATTAAGATTTTTCACAATCCTTTATAATTGTTTGACACGAAGAATCAGTGATTTCAATGTCTGAATAATTTCCGATAAATAATATATTAATAGTGTTTTCTTCGCTATTCCAACATCAACACACTTCCTGCTATTATGTTATCAAATGTGATGAATCCCATTCTCACACACACGACATTATATATAATATTAATATAATATTATTATATATGTAATAATATTATTATAATATTATTATAATATTATTACAATAACAATATAAAGTAATATAAAAAACTTTGTATTTATATTTTTTATACAATATAAATTTTGTTCAATTACCATTCAGAAGAATGCAAAATTTATTTAAACTGAAGCGCAATGCTAAAATGGTAAAAATGATATAGTTATGGAATTCAATCACAATTTGATAGTTGTATTTTATGAGCAGGATTTACAACGCGTAATTTTATGCTGAATTGATAGAGATACTAACAATTGTACATACTTATCTCGTAATTGTTTACGTGTACACTTGCATCCTCGTGACACGATAAAGCTCGAAAATCTCAAAGCGCGATAGAAAAGAATAATTTGCTCGATTATGCTTATATTTTCTTTCGTAAAGCAAGAAATATCAACGTTATCTCATCATTGCACTTTCTACTTTGGCACCTTTACGTAGAATCGAAAGTTGGCGATTTTGGAAATATGATACAAAAAAGATCTTACTTTTGCCGACTAAAATGGGAGATTTAGAAAAAGCGTTTTACACATGTAATGATATGACATTACTTCTCTCACATATTTGTTTTAATACTGGCTCTCGGGGGAGGGGGGATGTCCCTCAGAAACTTTGTCTATATATTCCCATTACTATATAATGAAACGTTTATGATTGTCCGTTTCTAAACGCGAAATTCTTTGTGCATAATCGAAAGATTGCTCTATTAATGCTTTACGAAGTTTCTACGATCACGATTGTATTTTATTTTAACTGAGCATGCTAAGTCCCAAGCTCCGTCACCGGAGTTCGATATATTCTTCAGTTTACATATTTATTACTATTAATTATTTACTTACCATAGTTAATATTAATTAACTTTTATACTGGCTCTCTATATTCTTCGCTATGTATATACGATATATGGTGCTCTAGACTAGTTGAGCTGGCCTTATTTAAACATATATATATATATGTATTTATATTTATATATAAAACAAACTGGAAAATATCGAACAAGTAAAAATTGGCTAGAAACAGAAAAGATACGGATGTATGATCGATAATACATCTTCATCGAATATATAGAATATCATACGGTGAACGTGCAAGATCTAGTTTCCATCAAATTCAATAGAGCGACAATTGCTAAAAAAACGCAATTTCAATCAATTATCGCGGCGGTTATTTTCTGTAAATATATAACCATGTTTGAAAGACTCGTGAGAAACAGAAATGAGAGAATATAATTCAGCTCAGATGTTCAGCCCTCAATTACTCGTGATTGCACGCTAAACCTAACGATTTTGTTTGCTTCGTCGATTTTATTTTCTCTTTTCCTAATTACTGCCCGCCCGACTGCCAGCCCAAAAATTCAGGACGGGCCGGCTCGCGGCTCAGCTCTTCAGGTCCCAAATGTAAAAAATATCATCATCATTATCCCGTACGTAGGATCACTCGGGATCACTAGCCGATTATCGAGGATCGTTCTCTTATTCTCCTATATATTCCTCGCTGATCGGCGTGCGACTTTTTTGCGCATCGCGCAACCCTAGAAGACTCTCTTTATCAGTGCCTCTTCATGTGGAGCGACAAATGGTCGCTTCGCGAAAACGATCGCTGACAGAGATGGCACTTGAACGGCTTTTGGCCTGTGTGCTTGCGATAGTGTCGCGTCAGCTCGTCCGATCGTGCGAATTTCCACGTGCAACCCTCCCACGTACACTGATACGGCTTCTCGCCTGAAACAAATAAAAAGAAGAACATTTAATATAATAATAATAATAAAAAATATATATTGTTTATGAGATAAATGAATAATAATATCTTTCCTCTTAGCGTCGAGAACGAAAGCGAGCGTTTTTATGTCTGTAAGATTTGTCTTATCTTCTCTACACGTGGTATCAAATTATTATTATTAAATTCAATCATTAAATGCATTAAATCAAGTGTTGTTACAACCAATAAGTGTTTACAATCATTTCTCAAATGGAAAACAATCAAGCTCTTGTTCTGGTTAAGTATATTTTTTAATCTCTTAAGCGCTATTTTCTACTGATAAAACGATTAGATTATTGCATTGTTATATTTAACATTTATTATGTTATGTCGATACGCAGTATTATATAAGATAACGCGCATGAATCATATAATACAAAATCTGATATAAAAGAAGGTTTGAGAGCTATTTGCGGTCAATAAGTAAAGCGTTCCTCTGCATCAAAGTTTGTATTGCAATTTTGCAGAAAAACAATACAGAATCAAGCAAAATGTCGTGCAAATACGTCATCTTGATATTGATGATTACCATCGCCGTATCAGCCGTTCTAATTCAAGGAGAATCAAGTAAGTAATATCGTTTAACGTATTTCAAACGGCAACATGGCCTAATTGTGTAATAATTTCTCGACGTATGCTCGATGCGTGACAGCTCACATAACTGTAAAGTATTATTTACTTATTTTTTTTTCTCTCAGATGCAGAACCAAAATGTGCAAATGGTTTTAGTTATTCTGACGGATGCAATACATGTAAATGTAATTTAGATTTAAATGCATGGATGTGTACAAAGATGTGGTGCTCTGGCAGAAACCTTGTTCCGCCTCCGTGTCAATGCAACAATTAACAATTATATAAGAATATCTTTGATTTTACCCAATATTTTTACACAATTATTACACTTGGATGAGTTTTACTCGATGTAAAGTCGTTACATATCTGTAATCGAGTATCTTCAACAAAAATATTTTTTTATTCGATTAATAAAGAATCTTCTATTATCTCCATGTAACATTACGTATATTATATACTTTCAATCAATAAAAACATTACTAATAAAACAACATTTCTAATACAATATGTAGATTATATTGTCTAACAATCTGATATATAAAGATCACCGATTGTTTATCCGATCATCGGCGATTTTAATTCAAAAAGCATGTAAGTCTTTACATATTTCAGATAACATTGTAATTGAAATAATTTCTATGTACGACAGTATATATAATAAGTGTAAAGCTATATCGTTTTCTCTCTCAGTTGCGTGGGTCATTAAGCAATAAAGTAAAATAAGAAGGAAATAAAAATTTTTATAATTAAAGTAAAATAATTCTCACAAAACGTAAAAAAATTGAAATTATTTTGAGTCTCTCTGTTCTATAAAGTCACACACTGTTTCAACAACACTTGGTCGTGATGTGTAAAACGATTATATGCACGATGCGCCGTGCACGAACTCCGCCGCAAAACAGGAAGAAACGGAACCGAAACGAGATAAAGAATCGCCTCTCCGTATGCTCTAAATATATAATGGAAACAGATCAGTTGCGGGGCGATGACGTAATCGCCATCAAGTTCAGCCGCTTCGTGCTTCAGCGCGAGACGAAGACGAATAACTATCGAGCGACGAAATATCGAGCGTTACGATCAGGTGGTCGTCGGTTCGCGATCCTATTAACTGCGCGCGACCGGTTAAACCCGGTAAGGTAATGGTCAACTTAGTTGAGCGACGGAGGCGACGACATGTTCTATCTCTTCGGAGATTTCGCGATAACCGCCGCGGATTTGATCGTTATATTGTATTTGAGTCCGTGCGCGAATCTTGACAACGAGAATTGAGCAGCAAGAGGCTCTCGGCTTGCAAGCTGCGGGTCGTAAGTCACAGACGGTTCAAGATGAAGAGTGTTATTACCTCGAAGAAGCGCGGGATCGATGTTTAACCCTTAATTTGGTATTTGCCCTTGCAAATGATCGGTGTTAAAGCACGGCCGGAACAATTATCACGTCGTGGAGCACGATTCGCCACTAAGAAACGGCCGCGGTCTCTAAAACGCGGCTTATAGTTTACACACATTTGTTATTTATAACGCATTTAGAGACGATTAATCTTTATAAATCAGACGTTTTAATTATCACGACGCGTCGAAGAGGAGAAATTGCTACAAGATTATTTTACGGGGGAGAATTACACATGGATGTTCCCCTATTCACACGTTTACGAGTGATTTTGAACGCAGATGAAACGATGATCCAATACACGGAAACGTTCTACGAAAGCGTGCTTTCTTTTTTTCATCTTTCACTGCCGGTTCAACTCATTGTTTGTTAACAAAAGAAAGAAATAATAACGTGTTCCCGCGCGATCGGAAAATGGATTACGTGCGTTTACAGTTAGTGGCTGCGCATTGTCCGTAAACAGCTTTGGTATACCGGCGCGTCGCACCGAGAACGAAAAGTAGAACCGCGCCAGATTGCTCCGGGATATTAAAATCACTTTTTTTTGACAGTATCGTAGAGGCTAATTACCGAATGATAATTAAGAAGATATATAGTTTGCGTTCTTGAAAGTCGCTTTAATTAAAAAGACGATGACGCGAGAGAACGGAGAGGACCAAGAGACAGATGGATTGTTTTCTACGCTTGATGCCGACTAGAAAGAATCAAGGCGCAGAGGCCGAAACGACGGGGGAGCGCGCACGAATGATCAAAGACGATGTTTTCTTCGCGGTAGATCTAAATCGGTTAGATTTTAATCGTCCCGGCGCCTTTATTCAAGTGAATATCATTGCGCAACGCGCCGGAGATATGCGAGCGACTAATGACGGAGAAGGTCGTTGCGCAAATCACGAGTAATTAGTCCATTTGCGAGCCTTATGTACGTAATATCGATCGATAAGCAACGAAGGAGCATATCGTGTGTATTAGTTCTTCGGTTATTAATGCATTTCGATAGCAAGTTTTGCGGGCGCGTTTATTACGCCGTAGATTAACGTCGCGTTATTATTTCTCCTCTCTTCTTACTCACAACTGCGATAGCGAGAGATTAGCTGTGTTCGTTTGCGTATTAACAAGAAAAACTGCAGTTAGAAATGAGAAGCACGTACGTCTCAAAAATCTATTATAATTATTTAATTTAGAAAGTACGTAACAATTGTTGTCACGCTAAGTTTTATTTACTTGAATTTTTTTTTTAATTTATTCTTTTATTTAATATTACGTCATATGTTACGTCGTATCTTTTTAAATATATTTTTTATATATTCTAGTCTTTTTTATAATCTATCTCGCGAGTGGAACAAATATGACCATTAACCGCGGGACACAATGCACCGTTCGTTTGCGATGCAGATGCGCGCCGCGATCCATTCATCAGGCATGCAAGAAAGTACGCAGAGAGACATCGTTTAATTATCGCATAACAGTGTGTTCTTTGTTATACTTCAGGAGATAGAGAGATAGATGAGCCTATTTGTCTTGAGACACGCCTGCTAAAAGTCACGCAGGGAGCGAAAACTTTGAAGACAATACATGGTAATACCGCGTAATGTGATATATCTGCGAAACACACAAGATTTTATCCATATATCAACCGCAAGTTGCAAGCGATTTACGATAATGTGACATTTTCTACATTCTTCTTTTTTTTTTTACAGAAGTCTCATTAAACATCGTGTGAAAAAAAAAAAAAAAAAAAAAAAAAATGATCGAGCCATGTCGCGTACGCAATATTTGCCGTATCAATCAAGTTTACGGTACCGTTGATCGCGTAATTAGACAGCTTGTATAATACATCTTGCGGATCTACCGTTCGAATATCGACGTTAACGAAGCCGTACGTTTCGAGACATTTGCAATCCGAAGCGTATAATTATCACATCACGGCACGTGAGAAAGTTGCTCCAACGCATAGTTATAAGCGACATGATGCGTGCCGGTAATGAGGAGCGAACTAACAGCGCGAATAGAACGTTTGAAAAAAAAAAAAAAAAAAAAGATAAAGCGTGTCGTTCATATAGATGCAATGCTTTATACATGATGTCAGTTCGACTGTAATAGGACTTTGAATGTTTCAGATACAGCTTGAAACTATGCAGATATGTGTACACGCGCTTCTCGAGTTATGTGTCCGTAGTTGCAAAAACGTGTGATTAAATTTGCTTTTCTCTCGTCAATAATAATAATGATGATGATAATAATAATAATAATAATAATAATAATAATAATAATAATAATAATGATAATGATGATGATGATGATAATGACGGATATTTTTCTTGAAAACATAATGCATTGTATTAATTAATCGCCTGAACAAATGCTGAAATTTATCTGATTCTTTTGAATTATTTAAAATTAACGCGCGTTACGAATTACCAAGAGCGCACGTTGACACATATATCGCCATTGTTACGAGTGCTATCCAGCATGAAAGTGAATCCTAACGGTGCGTATGTGTGATCACGTGGTTGTATGATCACGGAAAAGCTATCCGCGGAAAAGAGAGCAAAACGACGATTTGCAACAACGATTTGCAATGAGCGGCGAGAACAATGCGAAGGATCGTGTGCTCATCAGGAAATCGTTAACCTAGCGTAGGTAATCGCCAATGCCTTCGGCATTAGATGCATAAGTGCATTGTTAATAACAGGGTAGCCCGTAGCGCTACACCATCTCGCAGAGAAATCCACAAAGCGAGCTGCCTGTGATCAGCGGCGTATCCTTCGATACACGGAACCGATCGACAGACGCTGTCCGGCTTACGCCAAGGCTAATTTGCCTTAATTAATACACGAGGTCTCACCAAACCTCCTCCTGTCTATCAAGGGTCACGCCAGTCAGGCTGACACCGAGCCTATATTCCGATAGTTACGCACAGTGATTCTCAGCTTCTTCTTTCTTTTCCGATCGATCAAAATCCGCGCGATTCATTCATTTTTTACATAACAATAATTATGTGTAAACCAAATTATTTAAAAAAACGCTATTACATGTTGATCAATTGACCAAATTACAACATGATAAAAGAAATTAAGTGATTCATTATAATTCATTATTTTTATTAAAAAATTTAAAGTAATAAATTATTACCGTTCGTAGATTATATGTTTCTCTCAATGCAAAATTTGAAATCGTGTTAATTCTCGATCATTTTCTACGCACATCATTCACCGCAAAACCTGAAATCGATTGCAAAATAAATTTAAATTTCTATATCGCTCCTTTTTAATAACGATTTGTTAAGAACTTTATCGACTCGATCAAAATCTGCGTAATCTGCGAAAACTCCCGGGGATTTACAAAATAACGATATCTTTGAAATAAGCGGCAGACATAATTTTTAACTCACGCGAAATCAGTCTCGAGGGAAATGCGATAATTAGAGATACCCTGTAGATACACATGTTACTGTGCGATTTCTCACAAGTAGATAAAGAGTTTTTTTTATGTGTACGTTAATGGACGTAGGAAACATCTCTCATTATATGATCGTGCAAGGGCGATTTACCGTGTGTACCCTATAATGAGCTATGATTCTCTACCTGTAATGTGCAACTCTCGTTACACGCAACAACGTGCGTCAGATACGCTTCTGTATTCATCAATATTATAGAAGTAATATTAGGCTGTTATTGTTCCGTTACGTCGTCAATGAGGTGCGTTCAAATTGAACAACGTTCAACACGGCGCATAATTTTCCTCAATTAAAAAATTATACCTCGTCCCCTATACAGATCTCTTATTAACACTTTGTTGGGAAATTGTTATGCGTCTCTTTTGCTTTTCAAAGTCGTAAGTTTAATGGAAGTTATATGTTCAGAATAGAATAAAAACGCCAATTGAGAATCGCAAATTGTTGACCGCCACAGTTCTTCCACTTCTCGAAACGGGATAATTTTACGATCGCTCCCGTCGGCTTCACGACGACGGTCATGATCGCGCGCGATTTGCGAACGAGTTATATGCCGCGGTGTAGTATAAATGACGGTGATCAATGAATTGGCATTTCCCACATTCAGGGTAACGACGGTACCCGCCTTAGTCGGGATATCTCTCGATAGTCGCACGACACCGCGCGGCGTGTTAGAATGATGAATAGGCGGCATGTCGGTTCGACGCTACAAACCGGAGTTACACCAATCTTTGAAACAATTATTAGCCGAAACAAAGCGCGTAATACACAAAACCAGATTGTACGTCGGAGTCACGGTCTTTCGTTTCACAAGCCGACCGATCACCGGGAATTTCGTAAACCCGTCGTACCGTAATGGCACTCTAATGCGCGAAGCATGTTCCGATGTTCGCAAAGCGAGTTTCTCTCCACGGAAATCAGAGTAACAAGAAGAAACTGCAACGGAAATATGGCACATGGAACTTCCATACGGAAGAGTAAAACCTATCTACACATTCTCGTAACTCATTTAATATTAAATAGACATAACTTCTATACATCCGAGCAAAATAAAGAAATAAACTCTAAAAGTTACAAAACGTTTTCTCTTTTGTGTAAAAAGCGCAATAAGAACTGTTACAAATTTTACATAGTAAATATGTTGTTTATTGCGGCGGAAAATATAATTGTGTACCTATATATTTGTACAACAATTTTATATTTTATTCAATAGAACATTGTTTTTGTTTCAATAAACAAAAATATTTATATTTCTTTGTCATTAAATTTATCGAAAGTAACTACATGTGAATTTATGAAACTGGCAACATAAGAAAATCCACTTGAGAATTTTCCATCTGAGAGCGGTTGAGAACCGCGATCGCGCGCCGCGTCTCGGTTGAATCATGGACCAGACAAAAGATCCTGGTTCTCACGACCACGCCCTCTCCTCGCCGCCTCTGCCCTCACCAGACGGCGGCGATGCCTTCACGAAGGTACCTATCCACCGGAAATTCCTGCAGCAACCACCGCCGTCGTATATGCACACGGTCAGGAACGGAACAGAAACGGTGCGACCTCCTCCAAGTTCTCGTGACGCGATAATAAATGGCCGTGACCGGGTGTATATACAACGAGGGCGCCCGTACGAAAGCGAATAAAAGTGCAAAATTCCTTCGGAACAGAGGTACCTTCTCGGCGACGCTTCGGAACGGTATCGAATTTCCACGAGGCTTCGCGCTCGTGAATCCTAGCGTGCGAATGTGTCGGTGATCTTTGTGACCTCGACAGATCGCGAATCACGCACGTGAAAAGTTTTAGAATAGCACACGACGCCTCACGCTAATGTGTGCGTCTGTTATTCTTGCAAACGCGCGCGCAGGAGAGTCGCGCGTTGTACGTCCTGATTTAAACTCGCGCGGACTGTGGCGATGTGTTGGTAAAGCAATATTAGATAATTGAACATGTGGAAAAACAAGTGATTTTCATGATTTTTCTTCGGTTAACTTACCGGTGTGAGTTCTCTTGTGCGCCTTCAGATGCGAGCTCTTCGTGTAAACTTTATCGCAGCCGGCGACGTCGCATCTATGAACCTTGCGTCTCTTTAGCGCGTCACCGCATTCACCGTCAACACCTAAACTGCCGCCGTTTCCGCCAACGCCGGCGTTTCCTCTACCACCGAGACCGATGCCTGGCGATAGCGCCGGACGTTTGTGAAACACGCTGTAATTAGACAGACAAAAATTCCCAAAGGAAATTATTAACATTTAAAAGCAGTGTTTTTACACTAAATATCTCAATTATAGATATATATATATACATATTTACTTCTGTACTATACTTGTACTGATTTTTAAAAAGTTAAAAAAAAAAATAAATAAATAAATTGTGTACACTTCAACACTTACAAAATTTTATTTAATTTGTTTTTAAAATTTTGCCTTTTTCTTGTGTAAAATTGAGCGATTCCGAAAGTGCGCAGTCGATCGAATAGCACCGGACCGATCGATTCGATCGATGGAAACAAGAAAGGTGTATCGGTTAGCTCGATCAATCTCAACTTGACACACTGAATTCTGGTAGAACTTGTTTTTTCGCGAAACTCGTACGTGGTAACGATATAGATCGACTTGTGTTTCTTAGAGTGTACCGTATTAGTACCGATCAATTTGACGCAGCAACAAAATATCACCGGCCATTGCAGACAAACATCGACAAGAGAGACAGAGTCTGAATTGATTATGTAAGTTTACGAGGGTTCGAAGGTTTTTATTTGACCAGAACGAATATATATTCTAACAATTTTACGCAAAAAATTAAAGCAATAAATTTTTAAAAGTGAATTCGCCAAAACATAAATTTTAACGATATTGATCTACGCCATCTACGAATCAAAGATTCAAGAAGGTTTCAGCTGATGAAAACGGCATCGGTGAAGCGTCCTTAGTTTCGCCGTATTTTATCGACGTCACGTGAGGACTTCTCTCGTACCATTCGCGCCACAAACTAGAACGCGTGTTGCGCGAACTGACGCAAATCCGTTTCTAATCCCCGATAATTCGCGTCTAGTTCGCTCTACCTTTCAAAAAGCACTTTGTTCATTAGTGTTTCTCTATTGAGAGATACAAACGCTACGGAAAATTAATTATTCTTAGCTTTCTAACGAGCTATAATAGCATTATTATTCCTTTTCGTGATTTTGCTTGAGTACGTATATATATATACATAATTTGTTGGTCTCTGTTCACCAATCAACAATCTGCCACGAGCGATTTCTGACATGGTAAGTACATTTACCGTGAATTATTACCGCGAGTTTGTTGCAAATTTTTTTTATAGAGGGCGGCCGCGTTGCTGACATGCGGGTACCAGTATTTGTGTGTGAATGTAATGTAACTTGTATCTTCTTGATAATGCACACTTTCACAGAAATAGAAACATAAGAGACGCAAAATAAAATTTATATCTCTCATTTGCACGGTATACGAACTTATAAACCTATGTCGTATGCTAATTGAGCGAGAGAAGCGAAAATTACTTAGCGCGCGAAAGAAATCGTGACGAAACGTGCGAGATGAGATTTGTTAGCGCCTGGTATGTGCGCCTGGCGATCACGAGAGATTATTCGATTTTCTAGTGTGTGTCAGGGGCTAGAAGCGAGATACGAAAGATGAATCGGGAGAATCGAGTACAATGGAAATGACGGTCGCGCGCGAGCAAGAGCAGATTAAACACGATTTACAGCGGACTCACGAACTCGTCCTATTAACCCTGTACGTGCTTATGCATTCGATGAAATACGGCGGTACGTAAGCATTGACACCACGTGAACGAGTGCTTGCGATGTGTGTGTGTCCTGCTGTTTTCTCTCTATCTTGTGCAAGTTTGCCATCGTTTAATCTTTAGAGGACCGGCATTTTTCCGTCAAAATATTGAACTTTTTTTTTTTTTTAGCGAAAAATGTACGCATATATAGAACCCACATGTAGCGCAAAGTTTCCGAGTTTGTTGCTGGCCACTGTATAGTGGCCAGAGAACGAGGTCCTTAACAACGTGGCCAATGTTGAAAATTTTCAAAATTTGAATTTTAGCGGTTCTGAGGGTTTTTTAATGTCAGATTGTCAAACTTTTACACACAGAAACAGTGTGTTGCCAACTTAAATGAGTCTGAATGAATAACAGTAATTACATTTCATATATATGAAACTTTCCTTCAGCGTTACCCAGAGCTAACGGCGTGGACGTAGAAAGTGTTATGTAGCTCCCTTTTTGTTTTATAATTTTTTAATATTATTTTTGTAGTTTTTAATTTTTTTCTTTTATATAGTTTATTTTTTTCATCTTTTTTTTTGTATTTTTTGATTTCGCTATTTATTTGTTTTGAAATGGAAAAATAAAATTATAAATTAATTTATATTTTGTGCATAGGAATTTACGGTAATGTTTCTTTTGTGTGAAAATTTTCAAAACACAAGCTGTTACGCGTGATGCAGTATTACAAGTAGAATACATACATACTGAGTTCGACGTCTAATTTGATGTAATAAGCACACCGCCAACTTTGATCAAGTACATATAAATACATGCTTCTCAAGCACAGATACATTAATATATACGCATATATACATCTATTATATATTTTTACACGCACATTAAATAGTTACCTATCTCTGGCCGGTATAGTGGCCACTGCGGTCCTCTAAAGGTTAATATCGCTTTCTCATCGTTACACTCTAACAAACTTCGTGCTCTTTATCAGATGAATATAAGTTATATAATAAATCTGATTGGCGAGATCTTGTTATACGTTGACGCGGCAATGTTTAAGTATCAAACTAATCATTAATTTCATTTTGCGCGTCTCAATCGCGAGACATATTTAACGGCTTCTTTAAGTTTATCTCTCTTATTCTTCTCGGTGTTCTTTCTCAGCGGACTCTCCACGCAACATAAAATACACACTTGTTAGATGAGACGCAACAGGTGAATAATAATACTTACAGAGAAGCCTCTTTTATCCTCTGCAACGCGAGAAGAGCCGCGGAAGAGGAAACGAAGACGGGATCGGGTGGCTCCATCACGCAGACCGACACGTCTCTCTCCCGGTCTCTTTCTCTGTCTCTCTGTCTTTCCTGTCTGTTATCGCGATCGCGTTCCCTTTCTCGATCTCGCGCGTCCCTCGCCGCTGGCTCTCGTTCCTGTTGACGTTCCCTCTCGTTCTCGCTACTCCTCTCTCGCACCCTGTTCCGCTCGCACTCCCGGTTTCTCTCCCGGCTTCGATCTCGATCGCGATCTCTATCCCACGCTGTTTCACCCAACGGTGGCAGAGATGGTGACACTGCAAAAGAAACGGAAATGCGCCTGTCATATTTCTTCTATTCATCATCATTGTTCGCTCGTTTATTACTTAAAGCTTGTCTATAAAAAATGTCAATAACTCCAGATCACAATAAAAAATAAACCTAGTTTTTGCGCTATTAAAAAATCATTTATTTAATCGTTTTGAAATTATCGTAGAATTTTTTCAATAGTTTAAACGTGAAAATTCGTATAACTAAATCACGCATAACATTAAGTAAGTATTCAGAAAAACAGAATTAAGAGAAAAATATTGGCAGAGAGAGAAATAAATTTTCTGACTGAGAACTCTTTCGACTAAAACCATATGATAATAACTCATAATTGCGCACGGTTAATTTTAATATTCAATCTCTACAAAGCCGGATATTCTTGTTTAAAGGAGAGAAACTCGGGTCTTCGTTTTGGATTGGAACTTTATTTCGAAGAACCGGTATCACACGCCGCGTCTAACTGTGTGTGTAATTACGATATTTTACATAATTATATGTAATATATCTCACATTTTGTCAAGACCGTGCCAAGTTCTAACTAATTGCTGTTATTGCCGCTCCTATCAAAGCGGAAATCACGAATCGCACACGATATGTTCGAAAAGGATAGTAAGCAAGTATATACAAACGAATAATGAGAGCAACGATAGACGTATTATTTCTTTCGTGTGTACGATATGTGTTTGCCACTTCTGCTGTGGTAATCACGGTACTGTGCCCTCGATCCATCAGCGATCGAGGATCGAAGGTCGATGTCAGAGACGAGCACGATGCAACCTCTCACGAATAAATCAACGAAGAGAAAAGAAGCACAAACGTTTCTTGCGCTCGACTCTTTTCCGAGTAATGTAATCCCGTCAAGACGCGTTTATAAATCGCTTCATAATCTTCTTTTAGCGAATTAGTACGGAGTCGATCTGATTTGTGACGTTTCGTTTATCATTACGGTAAATGCGAATTAATAATAAATAAATTCAATCGCGGCATTAGCGAACTTACATATAGTACATTCAATAGGCGAAGTGTTCTCTGCGTGTAATTTTACATTTTTTTTTTCTTCAAACTTTCCGACCACAGTTTATTACTGCGTCATGTTGCAATTTACTTTTCGCTATACGCAGGGACCGCTCGCCGACCTCTGACCGTTGTTGATATCGCAGATGCGATGGTGTTGCAACGAACCGCTGCACTTACTTCTTCTGCGATTCGTGCGAAACCAGCCGACAAGCATGTTAACTGTCCGTGACATTGCTGTTACTAATTAGTAGTCGCGTTAGCAAGGCCAATATATTTGCGAGATCGAACAGGAAGATGCGGCAACTTCGCAAGATCGTTGCCGATTGTACTGCTGACAATATTTTGACCACAAGCGTCTTTCATTTGATTATATAGAACTTGCTGCTTTGATCGTTCATCCTGTAATTTGCAAGCTTGTTTGCTAATAAACAGGGTAATTAGCGCCGCGTAAATTTAATCGTAATTTAAAAACATGACGTAAAATTAAAATATAGAATTTACTAGTTATTTGATAATAACAGGAAGTGTTAAGTATAAACATTTACGTTAAAAAAGCAAATTGATTGTTATTTAGTTATATATAATAAGACAAACACTTAAACGTTCCTGTCTACATGTTCGATTTTTTTACATATCAATTATCGATTTTTTGATAATGATAGAATAACAAGACAAACATTTAAACGTTCCTGTCTACTTGTTCGATTTTTTTACATATCAATTATCGATTTTTTGGTCATGATAGAATCTCGCGAGCCATCTCTCTCTCTTGGACTTATATCAAGAAATCATTATAAATTCAGTTAACTTGAGTTACGACGTAGTATTATTAAGCGTAATTTCGTTGCGCTGGGCGTACTGTGGGGCGGCTTCGCTTAATTAGCCGTTATACTTCGGACACTTTTCTCCTCTTCCGAGGTCTCGTTCCACAAACGTCTCGTTATGACCATTAACTCTTCTCGTGGTTCTAGTTCAGGCCTATGATCTTCACTACCTAATAGAGCACGCAGTCGTCACTAGAAACGATCTGACAGAGCTCTTCGAAGAGCTATAATTTCTCTCCCATGTTTAGCCTTTATTTTTGTTTCTCGATTCAAGTATGTTTTTTGACAATCAACAATCTCTCTATTTGTATATATAAATCATCTCTATTATATACAATCTCTATTATTTGTATATTATTTGTATATATAAATAATTTGTATATATAAATGTTTTGCTATTATTAATTGTGTGCTACATGTATCTCGTTGCACGTTTGAAATTCGTATTCTTTTTTTTTTCTTGATTATTGTACCAACAATAGAATCATCTCTCTTGCACTCCACTAATATCATCGGCTCGCTCACGCTGAGCAACGGAGTTAACTCCAAAAGCATTAGCGGTAATAATACGCGATCTTAGCATGTTTTGCCTTACAGTTTGCACCACCTTCTTCTTTCCTTTTTTACACTCTTCGCTCCCTACCGCGATCTTTACCTTCGATCGTTTTTTTTCTCACGCACACGTATATGCTCTCGCGGCCGCGCGAGGGAACGTCAAGGAGTAATTGATAAATGTTAAACGCCGGGGTTAATCCGCCGATTTATGGGCGAGTATGCCGTGAATTTTTTTGAATCTGCCAAATTGAGGGATAATCGTCCAACATTAATGCCTCGCTGCTAAAGATTGCCGCGCGAGAGAGGCCGGAGGGATGATTGAGAGAGATAAGTGGGAGTTCGGAGGTTATTACGCTTCGCGTGTCCGGTGGCGAATAAAAGGGGCCTTCGCTAATCCGTCGAGAAAAAGAGAGTGGTGCTTGAATCGACTGAGAGAATCGATCTTGAATTAGCTGGGAACGAGCGTTGAAGATGAAGCGTTTTGCCTCGCGACCTGTAGTTCCCTCGTTGTGTAGAATCTCGCGTTTGATACAGCACGTTTCGTTCGTGACTTCGCTAGTGACTTCGGAGTCGCACGTGACATAAATCATCACTGACGCGTATAAATTTAGACACACATTTAAATATACATAAAACAATATAAATATAACGCAATACAGATAATATAATGTTTATACAGTAATATACAATATTGATAAACAACTGTACTTTATTTCTCTAAAAAAAAAAAACTTTTATCTACGAAATGTGTACCTTCTCATATAAAAACGTCGATGCATTTTTGCTTCGGGCGATAACGTTAGAAAGACAATTTCTCTATTAGTCACAAGCACGGGCGCGGATCAACATACTATACATCCTGTTTATTCCGGCGGCAACATCGATTATCGTACATTGTACAATCCAGCGGGTGGGCGCATTAGGCGCGCGGAAATATGCGCGAACGCTCGCGTGCGCGCAAACGGAAAGAAGGTGGGTGGACATGCCACCCGCGTCGCGGAACTCGTTAGACGATAGAAGTTTTCAATTAAGTTTCCGGGCTCGCGCGTACACACCGCGAAGCGCGCAGATTAGCGGACCGGACTCGCGTCGATTAATCGTAGAGCATTATTTCTCATCCTCTCTGTGGCCGCGGGGGCTACTACGACGTTAAGAAATTTATCGACGGTGGTTTGCCGGTACCGAGGTACCGGTTATCCGTCAGGTGCGAAGATAACGCGCGCGATAACGCCTAAACGTTATTCACGATAGACGCCGTAAGTTCATCGGCGATATGTATTCACGCAGCAGAGAAGAGACTGAGATCCCACGAACTGAGAGACGAGATCCCACGAACAGATCGCTCTTAACTTTCACGCGGATATTTAAGTTAAGAAAAAAAAAATACACGTGGGCTGAGACAATTGGAGATTCGTAGGTGTATTCAACGCAAAGTTCGCGTAAATATTATATTATATATTATATATTATCTGAATAATGTGTGTGTGTACACACATAATTCTGATAAATACGAAATAATCAAAGAAAATAGATGCAAATGTGTGGATGTTTAATTTATTATTTTTTGATTGCGTATAATCCCGATGTGACAGATGTAACATTACTGTTGGCTCATTAAATATGAAACTTGACAAATGTACATATGTATATATTTGCGAATCTCCTCTCGCGTGATTTGAAATCACGAGAAATGATATCATAACTTTGTATTAATAATTAAAACTTCAGCTTCAAATAAATCAATAAATTAAAATAACAGGCTGGTGGAGATTCCACGAATAGAGATAATTCGAATAAATTCGACTCGTGTTCTTTTTTAAATTATTAAAGAACGTTTTCGATCAACTATATTTGTGATCGTCATCAGCTAAAACAAATAATACAGAAGAAATCATAAAACAACAGGTTAATTATAAAAACGTTCATAACTTTATAATATTTTGAAAACACAGGAACTCTCAACACATCGCGCGCAATAACGTGCCTCTATGTTCGCTCGGGACGTGGATTCTATTTTAGAAATACGTTCCAAATGAAATGTTCACGTTTCGTCGCATTTATGGCTTTAGACTGTGTCGCGCAACTCCATGATGTAAGCTTAGAATGAATGATTATCTCTTTGTCAAGCAACACGTTAACGTGTCTTTATCGTAATTAAGCGCCATCTCGTGCACACTAATTGACAAAGGCGTAATTATATAGCGTGGTGAAAGTAAAACGCGGAAACGCGCAATTAAAATATGCCAATTCGCCGACCGAGATCACGAAACAACACTTTTGATGATAGCAGATGGAGCAATCGCGCAGACAAGATGCTTGACGATCCGATGAGGGAGGTGTGAAATTCGAATGTCCGTTACCTAACTACGAGCTTGATTGATAGATCAATCGGTTAAGATAATATATAAAAAAAAAAAAAAAAACAATTTTATAAGTTTTTTTTTCAAAAAACGCCAAGTTAAACTTGTGCGAATTTACGTGTTTGCACAATTTAGTTTTCTCTTCGAATAACGGTATTATATATCTTGGAAATTTTAACAATGTTATCGATTAATGTGTTTTTAATGTGTGAGTCGCAAACGCGCGACGTATACGCTGCAAAGTAATAATTGATTAATAATCCGGAAGATATCAGAAACAGAGAGAAACTTGTGTCTGTGTAAAACGCGAAAGCGCGACGACATCAGATTAAGATATGTATCGGTAAGTAATAATCGATTTATGTATATGCGCGTTGAATTAATTTCAGAGCTATACTTTTACGACACCGCCGTTGCCCAGCGATAAATTGCTCCTTCGTTATCGTGTCTCCCAAGTGTGTATCTTTTTTTATACGCGTCGTAAATATCACGCCATCAAAAGTAATGGTGCGCGCATGTACATGCGAATAAGTTTTTTTTTTTTTTTACAGTCGTTAATGTAATAACTTTTATTCGTATGCGGTTCTCTCTTGTGAGAGAAGATGAAAATGCCGCGTAACGTTGTAACAAAAATCATATTGGCACATGTGTATGTTATATATTATCGGCACGTCATAAACCGCAATGCAATCGAACTTTAATTCTAAAAAAAAAAAAACGCAATCTTATCTCAAAAAATATAAATTTGCGTTTATTTAATTCTCACAAAAACATGTAAGTATTTTTATCGTGTATATATATATATCTGTATATTTATGATAAACTAAAAAAAAATGAAATCAGACAGCATTTAACGTAAAATTCCGATAATCACATGACACAAGATTTGTTCGGTTAGAGTCGCAGAAAAATATTTCAGGAGACAATACTGTTATTCGCGATAAAAATCAACACTAAACGAGCGACCGAAGAACACATGATCTAGGTGAAAGCGCGGGAGTTAACCGTTTTAAAGAGATAAGTCCCTTGCGGGCATAGCATTTGAATTGTTCCACCCACGCTGATCAAGCATAAACGTCCGCGCATGCGAGCGTTAGAAGCCACGAGCGTACGGAAAAGCATGATGTGGCCAGATGGATGAGCCAGCTCGATTCACAAGACTCGCAAGATCGAAGAAACGGAACAAGACACACGCTAGTTAATTGGGAATCTATCAAGATGGATGAATACATCTTATTATTTGCTATGTGCGCTATGCTGTATGATATAGAAGAAAATCGCGCGGTTGATGCGTGAACTAGAAAGAGATTGGAGAATAGCGATCAGAGCGCATTATGGGTACTAACAAATACAGAGTCCGAGTTAAAAGCCGCTGCTCTCGATTAATCGAGAAGACCGCCGCAGATGCACTAGCAATATAAAATCTTATAATCACGTGATCCAGTCCTCAGTCGCCAGAACCAGTCACGAATAATAATATTAAAATGGGTCACGAGAGGTCGAAATCCCGGCTATCGAACTTTGTGAACTTCGGATGTCAACTCTTGCTACAAATCATCAAACAATATCAATTTTAAAAATAAACTGTTTCTTTCTATCGCGTTTTGTGATATAACATCTCTTCATAATTTCTCAATACATTTTTCACACACGTGATGCGATGTAAAAAAAAAGCGAATTGAATAAAGATAAATTTTTTTTAAATTCCAATAATTCTTCGCCATCCGTAATAATGGATCCTTTGTAATTAAGATCCATTAATTTTGGGAGAACCGAATTGGGTAGTTGAGGCTCGTACAAGCCGCCCTTATATCTTTCGTGAATGAATTATGCAAGTGACGGCGCAGCTCAGAAGTTATGGTAACGTCTCACTCGAAGCGCCGATATATATCAGCCATGTGGCAGAGAGTCTCCTCTTTGGATCGGAGAAAGTAAAACTTACGGTGTTTTATTAAGTTAGTACACTTATTAAAGTATAACGTGACGAAATTGTGACAAAATAAAAATAATCTCAATTCAATCGCACAACAATCGGCTAAACTACTTTTTTACGGCGTTTTTTTAATCTCAGTAAAACAAAGAAACGATGAGATCTGTCGGTGTTTAAAAATAACTTAAAAATCCGCATCGAAGCTCGATGTTCCATTGCAAATTCTTTGTCGACGTCAGCGATTACGTATATCGCGGGTCTGTTGTAACGTTCGTTTGGAAAGCGTATAAATTATGAACACGAAGGTGCCGATATTTGATAAATCTATCGGCAGGTGATAGACGAGCCAGTAGGAGGATTGACTTTGCGGTTGTGTGTTGCAAGCTGATGTGCATCGCATAGCGACAGACTTACAGCAGCGCATGTGGCACATATCCTTTAGTTGCACCTTCACGTCCCTCGTAATCGTCGTGTTCGGATAAGACACGCGGACGACAGCGCGCGCAAAGTTCCTCAATTCGCTCCTCCTTCCACACGTTGTTTCTCTCACATTGGCATTCGAGATTGCAGGAATCCCGGAGGTCAGACTCGAGGGGCTCGATTACGCGTATCGATGACTATTAGGCGCGGTTTATTCATGGCTCGACTGACTTGGCCTGTCCCGGTCGTAGTTCGCTTGCATCGCGATAACCCCTTGCCCGCGTGTCACCCGCTGAACTAGGAAGTACCATATGGCAAGTGACAGCTGATTACAAGGAAAATAGGAAAACGCTGTTCAAGCAAAATATTAAAGGAAAAGATGAATATCTTAATATTTTTTTCTATATTTTTTTGCAATCAAAAAGATTGTCGTCAAATTGTAAAAAGCTATTTAAATGCGAGAGAAAGATAAGACAAGTTTTAAAATTTTTTTTTTAATATTCTACATGTTTTAAGACAGTAACAGTTGCACAAGAAGCACCATCCTATAAGATAGTCAATCAGCAATTGTAAAGGAGCTTGTATCTCTCATTGCGCATCGAATAATGTTTATGATCATGTAGTGGAATCACTTCACTATCGATATTCCAGACGGCGTACCATTTGCGCGAAAGGTTGCGCAAAGAGAACAATATAGGTGCAGACTTATCTTACGATGAAGATTCAATTGTTACGTCAAAAATTCTACATACAAAGTAGCTATCCCTAAATATCATCCGCGGTATAAACCGAACAAGTTCGCGACGGTTGATATTCGACCTTTTAGAGATGGTTCTTTTTGCAAGACAGTTACAACTTACAACGATTTAGATCCTTAATATCACACAATTACACGATCGTTTAAAATCATCATCAAATCAACAAACTTAAGACGTCATAAAGTAAATTGTTAAATATACTGCTGTGTGTGTGTGCGTGTGTGTAAAACAAAAGTAAATTTATCTAGTTTATTTGTGATATTATTTGCGTTTTTGACCGTGACACGGCGCGATCAGCGGTAGGCTGTTCGCGGCAGCCAATCGGCTGAACGAAAATTTGTTGTAAACAAGCAAAAAACTATTGACGAAGGTTTCGTGCTCGCTCCGGCAGCATTCCGGAGTAGAGACTCGCCGTATATATTACTCTTGTATTTATCACATGTTGGGTCTATATTCACACACACACACACAGTTTATATTAATAAAGTTTTACTTTATTCGCAATTAACACAAGCGATCAGTGTGTGATTATTAAATATGTCTGATTTGTCTCGTTACTCATTCTACTCCGTTGTGTCGACTCTATCGGAAGAAAGTGAGTATTGTTCTTTTGTTGTCACCACACACGCGCCTGACTATACAACTCTAATAATCTCATCTCGGCAGTCTATGATGGTGCACCACCCTTCTTTATCTCTTCTCAACAGTAGCGTATGTTTCCCGCGGTGTGTCTCACCCAACATTATAATTGCGAAAACGAAACACGACCGTCTAATTTATCGTCAGAAAACTTGAAATCTTGGGATTCGCGACGTTGTCACAGGTGCTTAATCCACGCGAGAACTAGCGCGGGCGTGTTTCACCTGCGCGCTCAACCGGGAAGAAGAAGAAGAAGAAGAAGAAGAAGAAGAAGAAGAAGAAGAGAAGAAGAAGAAGGCGCGCGCGGAAGACCACGCGCGCGGCACGTACACACGTACAACACGCCGCCGCGTATTTTTCCGGACACGGGCGGGCGTACGGTCAATAAATTTGCGATTTTTCCACGCGATTCTCTTTCCATCGCTTCCACGCCCGCGCCCGCAACCATCTTCTGCGGAATTGAATTTTTTTCCTCTCCTCTCGGACATGCATACGGTGAGACCGCGGCGCGGCGGCGACCCGGGAAAAAGGACGACGGGCGGGCGGCGATTACACGGATAATAAATTAACGCGCACGACCTTATCGAGGTGTATAATTCATCAACGGGGGTTACGTGTGCGCGCGCGACCTGACTCGACAACGCGCGCGCCTATTGCGCGCCCGCCGTCGTCGGCCCGATATGGCGGTTTTGCATATTAACCTCGTAAAACCCTAATGGCACTCGACCTCTTACACCTGTAATACGGTATACGGCGCGGACGATGTGAAAGTTCGATGCACGGAAGGAGAGACTAGAGCTAGGACAAGGTAAACGTTCATTAGAGACGCGCTCTATAAACTGCTTCTTAATAATTATCGCAAAATGGAGTTTTTTTTTCTGATCAAATGTAGAAGTAGCGCTAAATCTAAAGAAATTACTAATTGTTTCTTTTCAATATTGACACGAGAGAGAGAAATCGATGTTTTTACTTAACTTATAACAACGCACTCATTGAAACATACAAAAAAAAAGTAAATTCTATATTCTCTAGATTTAGTTGTGTAAGTGAATATGAGATCTCGATTACGCGTGATACGTCAACAAAAATCAACTGCTAACTGATAATAATTCGGTCCGATCTTCGTTCGCAACTTGCGGATTGCTTGTGTGAAGACCAAGTGGTTTGTATAAGATCGTTGTATCTTCGAGCTGCGGAATACATTATCCTGAAGATTAGTGTGCGAACGATACGAGAAAAGGCACGTACACGTAACGGAGTGAGTGCGGATGTTGAGCGCGATCCGCCCTGTAAAACGCGAGGTGCGCGAGAGTAGGCGTCAGATTTGTGCTTCTAATTCGCGTGAAATGTATGCTTTGGAAACTAGTAATTTTACCTCGATATCTCATCTCTTTGGAGTTGCGTTTAAAATTTATAAGTGCAGTTTCAAAGAGATACTTTAAACAAATTTACAAAAGGTTTTTTTTAAAAAAACACTTTATCTAAAATATTCCACATAAAAAAATATTCGATTACAGATATTATATAATTTAAAAAGTTATGACTGCTTTTTTTTATTTCGAATTTGTTTCATATTTCAGACGCGATTAAAGTCCAGTCAAAAAATAAAAACAGATTAAAAACCGGAAACAGAGATTAAAATACAATCGGAAAATAAAATTGTTTCTGCATAGCTCGTACTATAATACTAACGTAGTCTCCTTAGTCTCCGGATTCTCCTTCATGTGGCAGCTGTACAGTTTAGTACGACATCATACTCGCTGAACGTTAGCGTGGGAGTACCAGTCGGATTTACGTGTACAGGTGCATCGGCGCGCATCGTTCGCTCTCGCAGGTACGCTGGTACATACACGATGTGACGTGCCTCTCGTTTTGTTCAAGTACGACGGGAGTGGACCGCTGCGTGCCCACGTATGTACAACGTTGCGACGCGGCGCGCAAACGTTGAGTGCAAGTTAAACAGCTATTCATAAATATCATAAAGCGCCGTTACTGATGGCCGCATGCGGCGCTCCGGGTCTTCCATAGCCAGTAAATCCTTCCGGCGGCTGGCTATGTCGACAATAATGCCGTACGTTAAGCGGATCGCCGATGCGGATGATCTCCTCTTTTGAGAACACCTGACGCTCCTTCTAAACGTGGAAGAGATATGATTGAACCGCGCAAACGCGGGTAAGATGACTAAGTTGACGACATTAATAAAATTTTCCATCTGTTTTTCGTTCTTGTAGAAGAGAACAATCTCGAATTATTACAGTAATTAGAAAATGTTCTTTTTCTTATAAAACAGAAAATGTATAATGGCCATTTGAAGCAAAAACACTAGTGATAACGTGTGTATGATAGATGCATTACTTTATTCAAGCAGGTAACATATAGAACGTTTTCGGCCTTAGATTAGGCCTTTATCAATATATATATAAATATGATGTTCTTGAATTAAAACTTATACAAGTCACATGATTACAATATAGAAATATTAAAGTAACTGAGAGTTTTAATTCAAGAACATCATATTTATATATATATTGACAAAGGCCTAATCTAAGGCCGAAAACGTTCTATATGTTACCTGCTTGAATAAAGTAATGCATCTATCATACACACGTTATCACCAGTGTTTTTGCTTCAAATGGCCATTATACATTTCCTGTTTTATAAGAATTTATTGAAGCTTACTACACTCCTGTTCTTTTTCTTGTTGATATCACAATATCGCGATTTAGGTTTTCTCAGATATCGCTAACGTTATTGCAAAAATAAAACACACGTAAAAAATATTCAAAAATAAAAACAATTCTAATTCAATTTCTTCGATAATAAATATCAATTTCCTTTTGTAAGTAAAACAAAATAGAATTTCGCAACGCTGGTTTATGAATATATACAGCTCGCATAACTGTCAGCTTTTGACAGAAGATCCCTAATTAACTGAAAGTCTTAATTGGTACAATTTGCTCGCCGCGTTGCCTCCGCTTGATCCTCCATCATGAACGTCACGACAGTTTAACAAGAAGCTGGTGCATGAATCCACGGCTCACGACGCGTCGAAGTTAATGGATTTAATCGAGTAATCGAGGAAGCGATATCGGGGCCACCTCATCACGCAGGCGAGGTCGCGTGCTTGCGATCGACATAATTCACGGCTGAATGAACGTCGATAACAAGCTTCGGGGAGCGATTGACGGCGTCCAGAGAGGTAATGGACAGACGCAGACGTCGCTTTTACTTGTTGACGTATGTGCGTCGTTTCCACGCGAAGCAGGTGGAACGTGTGCACACGGTCAATGGTGCGAGTCTGCGGTTGCGAATACGAGAAAACGCAGGCGGCGTTCCAGGAATATGCGCGTTCCAATTGCATCGCCGCAAAAACCTGTGGCCGAGTCGATAACAATTACGATAAATTAGTGCCGCACGCTATATTGTTGCACTTGGCCGAAACGTGTGTGATCCCCGCATTCAAAGAAAACCGGTGCTTTCCGAGAAAATTTCCATTTCCGCTTCCTTCGTTAGCGAGATAAATCACAACTCGAACACGCGATATTGCAAGTTAGATAAAAAAAAAAAAGCAAGAAATAGAAAAAAAAAAAAAAAAAAAAAAAAACACGCGGTAATATGTCGCGTTGTGACGACACATTTTCACATGAGTTTTATATACAAATGCCTTTTACACATCATTATATTTTAGCGAGATAAAATGAAAGAGGCATATTGTGACGACAGTATATTCTTGTTAATATTCCCGCTCTTCGGCGCCTACTCTTTACGATAATTGTAAACATTTCGAACTCTCTCGCGATGTACGACGACTTTACACGGCAAGATGTATAATAATCGCGCGCAAGGGGAAACTGCGGCAAATGTTTCTCGCGAAGAGAGATACGCTCTAAGCGATTTTCGCGCTATCTGATTTAATGCCGATAATAATTCGCGCGCAATCGACCGGCCGATAAATAAATGCTCGGCCGGGACGTTAAGCTCGCGCAATTTTGTATATCGCCGTCGTCGCTGCGAGAGAATTCGCGCGCAGGTGTTTCTCGCGATCGTGACTCGGAAATTTCTTCGCCGTCGACTTTACTACTCGCGCGTCGAAGGAAGAAACGGTCAGACGAACGAGACGTTACGTTCCTTTAATTTGTCATGGGTTGAGCCGATTGTGAAATCGATGGCGCTGGTCCCGGCTTTTGCGCGCGGCCTCTCGCCGCAGCTTTCATAATGCAAATTACGATCCGTTTCGTATTACCTTTGAGAAAATGTTCCACTTCAACGTCGCACACGCGACCGAGTATCGTTTACCGCGAACCCCTTAAATTACAATTGTGTCCCGTTCTCTGTTTTATTAAGGCACGTATTGCGCACGTAGCGCACTTTATTTGCTTCGCAAAAAGTTGCATAAAATTACATATTAATGAATTCCCGGGAGAGTTATCGGGATATTCGATAACGATGCTGTCATCCGATGCATTCTTTTCTGTATCTTCTCTCTTCTTCGTACTGATAGAATATAATATAATTGAGCAAAACTTGTGATGTTCGTAAAGTCGCCTGCGGCAAGACAGGTACTCTCGTGGCGGTTTTTGAAGTACCATTTGCTGCTTACAAACCCGCTAACAGACGGAAGTTTTAATGGGCACTCGAAGTTACCGGACACGTAGTGTGCCGCGTCAAATAAGTTAAACGAGTTTGCCGTCACATATTGTAGATAAAAGATACAACAACCGGAATTTGCATTTCATGCCATAATGAGCGAAAAAACGCGCGTAGTTCGTTTTGTGCCGCCACGGAAGAGAAAATAATACAAGTTTTGAATAGCACAATTTAGGTTACCGCATGTAATTATAATAATTTAAAAATCGGCGGATGTAAGTTTTCTTTTTTTTTTTTTTTTTTTTGGCTTTAGGTTCTTTGAAAACCAAATAATATCTATACAATATCGTATACAGTGCATAAACTTAAACAGAGAGATTGACTGGTTCTGATAAAAAAAAAAACTCTCGTTGTTACACCGCATCATTTGTTGTGCCGCACCGTTCATTTCCTCGTTCTCACGAATTATAATTACTAATCATTAATTATTTCGCGAGACGTTCGCGCGAAATGCCGCGAAACAATACAAATAAATTAACTCTGATCTGTCTCAGACGCGACGAATTTTCTGAATGAAGTTGGTTTTAAATCGAGGCGCTCGAGTAGAGGAGTCGCGCATAAATTCGCGAACGGCCGCCAGAGGTAGGTTGAAAAAAAAAAACAAAAAAAAAAAACAAGCGATTCTTTCGAGATATTGCCACAACAGTATCCCTTTCATTGCATCCTTTACATTATACGCGCTTGCTTTTGCCACGTAATCTCGGTCGCATCTCTGATTTCAATCTGCGCGCGCTTTTACAACGCACCGCACGCAAACGATCTACAAATCAGCCCCGTTTCTTTTATTCCATCCGGCTCGACCGCGCATACTATCGTACGCATGCACGCGTACGTTGCGTAATACGTGCTGCTGATTTACATCGCGGTCCGAAAGCCTGAGATCGCTGTATTAGAAATGCAGAGGTTGCGGAAAAGAACAATCACACGCTTTCGGCTGACATAAATTTGATTTAAATCGAAAACAATCGCACGATTTCGATAAAACACAGTCGACTTCTCTTTTATCGCACTGCACTAACTGTAACAAAATATGTTAGACATGTTTTTTTTGTATAGAACTAAAATCAAATTTCACGTGCAATTTTCTCTAAATACGATAATGTGAAAGTTGTTTTTACTAAAAAAAAAATATAAGATTGACCAAACTGTGTGTGCCAATTTTGAAACAAACTCACACATCGTTCTTTAATTGAGATTGAGTCGTTCGATCATCGCGGCTTCCACGGGACAAGCACATTTGCGTGCACACGATTAAATGTTTCACGTCTATAACGCAACTGGATCTTTTTGCCAGTTGCGATCTTGCTAATTAATTAATTACTTCAAATTGGCCGGACGTTGAAAAATCACGCATTATTACCGACGAATATTTCAAGCCAAACTCGTATCTAAGGAGAGGAGCGCGAGCGTGATATGAGAACTCTCTCGGCACGAAATGTCGTAAATCACTTCGCGCGCGTTTCCGCAGGCGTAAATGGCGCAAACCCATTCGTTAAACTTCACGTTTCGAAGCGTCAAACGCGCGTGAAGCGCGATGCTCCCGCGAATAAACACCGCGGCCGTTTATTATATGGCCGTTATCGCGATCGTCACTTTTACGCTCGCACAAGTGGCGAATTAATCCACGCTCGCAATTTAATCGCTGACGTCGCCGCGGCGGCCGATTCTTTTTTCCGTGGACATAAATTTTAAACGGACGGCCTAGAACTCCGAACAGGGAAAGACTGATTTAAAAAATTCGCGCTTAAGTATTACGCAAACTTTTCACGATGTAAATTACGATATAAAAGAAAACAGAGTTGTCGAAAATCGTTTATATAAATCTCTTCCTGACAAAATAAATCTCAGAATCCGAGAATACCTATCCTGATCTTTTTTTATTATCCTTAAGAGAAAATTTGCACAAATAGTCCCCAAAATGGTGTTAGATTATAATATTTTCATTCGCGTTACATAATACACTGACTTATATCAGGTTTACGTAATATCTAATGCGTTACGTAAGGCGCAAGAGACGTTATGACGGGGGGCCGCGCCGCATTTGGAGCTCCTCGCGATACATCTCTTTTCATATTTGCGGCTTCCAGTCAGACACCTCGTGAAAGGTAATTCCGCATGCGAGAGGGAATGCGCAAAGAGAGAGAAGTTGCAGCTCCGCCGTGGTTGGTTTTATTTTTATCCGAAACGAGAGAGAGACGCGGCGGTGATCGGTCTGAATAGATTCGGTCCATTTCAACCTCTCTCAGTTTCCCTTCTCCCTACAACTACGATTTGCCAATAGTTCGTTGATATGCGGAAAGCCCATCGTTCGCCATCACCGAACGACGTTTCAAAACGGCAAAAGTGCGCGTTGTGCTTTAATATGTTGTTGTAAAATAGAAATGAACGTATGGCAATGCGAAATGGTACTACTTTCCACAGAGATGTACGTTGTGGTACGATCAACGTGAAGCGCAATGAGGCGCGAGATCGTCGACAAAACGAGCATCTTATCCCAAACAATTGCTGCTGCCTTAAATTAAAAATAATTCCGTTACGGCAATTATCGATTGTATCAATCAGCAGATTTGAGAAGAACAGATCTAATTTAATCACACACAATTTGTTCTCGATGATAACTTTCTTATAAATTTTTATAAATTTTTATCCGCGACTATTACGATAAAATTTGAGAGATCTGATATTACGCGTTTACATAAATGAAATCAAAAGAACTCGAAAGAGAAATCTCTTTCTTACGATCTATGTAGTTTGTTTTCAATTACGCAGTCTTTAATGAACGTCTAGTTTATTAAACGAGCGCGGCGGGTGTGTATCGCCACATTACGCCTCGAAGTCGAGTTTTCAGTATCACCCGGGATTGAGATACGATCACACACAAATCAGGTGTCATCAGCATAAGAGATGCAATTATGGTTATTAAGGACGAGCAATTACGGTTATTAATACGTTACAACGTTATATCCTGCGCGATTACGAAGCGAGCGATTACTTATCCTCATTACTACGCGATGATGATGCGAGCGATAAAGTCGCGCAGATAAGAAGGTCTAATACATAAAGAGAGGGTTAGGCGATCGCAGAGAGATAAAGAGAAACGGATAATAGGTCCCGTCACGCCACAACGAGAAGGCGCAATTAGTCGCGAGAACTGCAACGATCACGGAAAAAAAAAATCTCCATCGCGCAATCGGTTTAGGGCGGCACTAATTGCGTTTTAATCAACCGCGCACCGTCTTTCCGAGCACCGGATCTCTATACGTGGATACGAACGATTATACGGTTGGACATATGTGACGCGTCAATTATATAAAAGATCATCATCAAATCCCTGTTTCATTGATTTGTTTTGTTATAAAGACTCAAACAACATTCTTAAATGTAATAAAAATTTTAAACCGCGCCAACTTTAGAATTGCTCCCTTAACGCACGACTGAAACGCGTTTAAGAATGACGAAATAATATATTGGTTAAAATTAAATAAAAGAGAAAAACATTCGCCGGACTTATCTCGAAATGGAAAGAGTTAAAAGCGTGGAAGGAGGACCGGTGCGCGGTTCGTGCACATGTTCGGCTCGCGATAAACTTCTGTGGTAATGTTAAACTCGGTAGTTGATGTGTATATCTCCCGACGGACCAATTAGAAATTGCGAAACTGGCACCAGACAGTTATATTGAACTCTCCAGTCCGATCCGCGTGCGCGCGCTTAATGCATATTCACAGGAAAACGGGTGTCTGTCCAGTTGTTTCTCGGATCAACGTGAATGACAATTCGACGAGTTGTCCGCGTTATGTATCACGCGAATTCTCACGAGCCGCTCGATTTGAAAGTAAGGTACCGCGCGCGCGCGCAAAACGAGACTGGCGGGCGAAGAGTAGTCTTCGCGCTGTTGCGAAATTGGATCTCTAGTCGCTCGCGACTGCTATCGAGAAACAGCAGCGGATGCAAATGCAAAGTGCAAAAGAGCGCACCACGTGCGCGGCTGTCATGTGCAGCCAGAGATTCGTATGCGAATTAGAAAATTTCAACGTTCCGCCAGTATATATTTTGACGGAACAATATTCAATTATTCGTAGAATATATATCGCAGTTTCGAAATCCGCGTGACCTAAATATCCAGAACAAATAAACCAACGTATCAAATTTTATATATTTTCTTCATATCGAATTTACATAATTCGATATTATGCGATTAGAATTAACGATTCAATATAATTGTGGATTGTATATATTTCAAACACATTTTCAAATCGAGGTAGTGCGTAATCGCGATCGAAATCCCAGTCCTGCAAACCGCGGGTTATAGGTATCGTATTAGCGGCAAAAGGACGCGAGAGAGCAGAGCCGGTGATGCAACGTCGCACAACCGAGGAGGAGGCTCACTTGCTTCGTCTTGCTGCGGGGCTCTAACCTCAGCTATTATGCAAATTAATGTTAATTAAAATCAAACATACATCCACTCTCTCTCTCTCTCTCTCTTCTCTCTCTCTCCTCTCTCTCTCCTCTCTCTCTCTCTTTCCGCGCGCTTGCCGCACTGACGAGCCGAGACACACAAAGTATAAGTGCATGTGTACGCATATACAATATATGCATTACGAGGGTACGTTGCGATAAGAACTGCCATATTTCTTTGACTTTAACACGAGACAGAAATGACGTGAAATGAATATAAGAGAAAAGCGTTCGACTCACACACAAAAGATTTGTGTTTAATATATATAATTTAATTATTATCATTCGAAACTGAAATTAAAAGTACACGTTGATTTCAATTTATTTCAACAAGAAAACGCGCGGCAATCTCGCATAAACAATATGTGCTATCTAAAAAAGACCATGGTCGGTCGGTCGATTCATCTTATCGGAAGACCATGTAAATGTCATTTAACAGAAAAACGTTGTTCGATCGCAGATAAAGACCGCAAGCATGTTAATTTGGCACTATATATATATAGCGCGTGGCGATAATTGATTTCGACCAATTAAAGATACCATTTAATGCTACACGTTTTAATATCAATTCTCGCGTGTCGTCGCGTTATCGCAATTAATTATATATCACCGCGATATAAGCCGCGCATTATTGGTACTTTTGCATATATATATGGATGATCGCTCGTGTTACATTAACAACGTTCTGTTATGAGTCATATCGGTCGCCGGCTTCACAAAGCTCGACTCTTTAATTCAATCGCCGTCCTTAACTTAGCAATCAATTTAGGAACACGCGAGCGATCGACGAGCGAGCGCCGTCGCGATTTCGAGCGGAAAAATTTGTCGGTAATCTACATATACACACATAGCGGGAGGTCGCATCGGCGAAGTAACGAGAAAGCGGGTCGCGCGGAAGCCGTGCGCAATTTACGAGCAATAAGCGAGGCTCTCGAGATCTGCCGCGAACGAGGAGCGGAGAGACGTCGTTGTTAGGATCGGAGGAATATGCACGGCCACGACCTCGGCGAGAGCTCGCCTAGACTCACCTTTTCTTTGACGACTCTTCTCATCTATGTGCCTCGACTCACTCTTCTCAAGTGCACCTTCACCGATGCATTCGCGGCAGCGCTCTCGATCTACTCCGGGAGAGGATGCAGCTCGACCTCTGACGCAAAGAGAGTCGAGAGGTTCGCAAGACGACCACATGTGGTCGCGAATTAAAAAAAATTTTTGACCGACTAGTGCGTTTTTCGATTGTGCATTAATATCATCAATCGAGAAACTCAAATTATAAAAGTAAATAGATATTAGTTATTAATGTTTAATAATGATTAAAAATATAAAATCTTGCAATATATAGATCAATGTCGCGAACTGTCGTGAATGAAAAAAACGTTTGGAATTTTTGCTTATATATTTGAAAAATATATAAGCGCGATTTATTTAAAAGCCAATGTAATCCGTAAATCCCTAAGCGGTGAACTTTTAACAGTAGAGCATGAGAGAGAGACTGCACTTTGCGGTAAAAGCAGAACCGCGAAGAATACCGGCTGTGCTGACCGCGACGAGTGAACCGAGAGCGGAGACCGAGAGCGGTATCCGGCGAGGGTTAGGCGCGCGCGACATGGAAATAGTCGCGATAAATCGCTCTCGCCACGAACTATTCCATTATAAAGCAGCATGCACCGGGAGTAACATAGCCGCTCGCGACGACGTTGCTTTGTGCGCCTAACGGCGCGCCTACCTGCATCGAAGCTGCCGACGAACGACGACGACGCCGCAGAGGCGGTCTCGCGACTAACGACAATCGCGAGCCAAGGATTTCGCTGAAACCCCGCCGAGGGATTCTGGACATAGATCTTCAGCTCGCTTCCTCGAACCGCGCTCCGAACATTACTCCGCGACATTTCTACTCGTTTCGCAAACGGGAGGGAGCATTCGATCGATTCGCGAATGCTAAAAACTATCGCGATGTCAACGCAATATACATATATGTATACACGCGATGCGGTAGATGATAATATGTATTTAGATAAAAGATCAGAAGGGAAAAAATCGCATTCAATCTAATAAATCGTCAACTATCCCGATAAGATCGTAAGCGGAATTTTTTCTTCTCACCGAAGGTAGGTACGGTGTGTTCTTGAATCTCGCAGACCGAAGCGCGTTCCACTCGCGTAATGGAAGACTTCGGACCTCCATATTTACCAAGGATACCGAGATATTACCCGTAAGATGGACGTCTCGCGCGCGAGTTACCATCACGGACGCACAAAGAGGCGAGGAGGAGGCACGCCTGTTATTACTCGCGCAGATTGATGGAATCAAGCAACCAGTCATTTCGTGGTAAGAATCAGTAAGAATTAATAACGGGCTATTAATTTTCTCTTCGATTCCGATCCTGCCGCCGCAGTTCACGCACATGTACACAAGCGGCGAATCGCATACACACACACACACACCAACGACGAAGCCCGCGCACGTGCGTGCACGTGCGATAACACCATCTCGGACACAAACGTCGAGCAAACAGCCCGCGCGCGCGCGCGTTGGGAAACGGCTCCCTACGTGATTTAGACAACTTTTTCCGTGCGCGCAACGCGCGCCGAGAGTCTTGAACCTTCGTCAATTGCTCCCTGATGAACCTCCCAGGATTCGCTCGGATTCATGGATCCTCTTAGCGTGAATTGATGCGCGGGCATTAATTACGCCACGATCGGGACCGCGCTTTACTCGGCCGGCACCGAGGCTTGGCACCGATCGATGATCGAGTGAGGGTCAGCTGTAGCGCGGCCCTGACGGAGATTTGTACCAATTTGTTGATCAAATCGCGCACAGTCCTGATGAACGAGCGTCGATATGCGGACTGGTTAATGCGAGATCAGTAGATTGATGAAATACGTAGCATAGGGAGCGCGCAGAATATAGTATAATTATTCACAAAAGTAAGTAAATTGAAGAGACAGTTTTTTTTTCCCGCGCGACGGTGCTCGCTATATACCTCAGAATTCTAGATCTGCATTTAACTTTATTTAAAACTTCGCAGAAGTTCGAACACAAAGAGAAATAATACTTTGAGGAGAAGTAGTATGAAAGAAAGCCGCGCGTGTGCGAGTTTAGCTCTTCAAGTCTCATTATACTTTTCATCTATTATAAAACAGATAACAGTTGTGACAGAATTATATATAGAGTATTAAACGTATATTTATTGTTCATTTAAACGGATCTCGGAGATATGAACGCCATCAATTAAACGACAAGGACACGTAATTTCTCGGTGGTGTACGCCAACACAATATCGCGCGCGAGAGATGCTTGTAAATCTTGTCATATATATATTAACTCACTGTGTAATTACTTCTCGCTACCTTCGCCTTTTGAGGTTTACTTACATCGGAGTTCGAAAAAAAAAAAAAAAAAAAAACGATCCCAACGGGGCGGGATTTTCTCAAGACTTTGCACAGTCTCTTCGAGAGCGGTATTTCGTAATAAGTCATAGCGCGATGGCGTCATCGCGGTCGTATTTACCAGTCGCCGTCGTTAAGGCGGGAGACAAGACTCTAAGCGAACAAACAACACGTCGGGTGTTGTCGATTGAGACGTCGCTCGCCTCAGATGCACGACGTACACAGCGATGCATATAGCGCCATGCATCGCCGACGAATCGTTGCGGTGCGCGCGCTCGGCCACGATAAATATCAGTTTCTCGGCCGCGATCTCCTTCGGTTTTCAGTGTAAATGCAAAACCGCGCGTAATTCACGCTGGCAAGTAACACGCCTCGCCGATGGAACCCCCGCGGCGAGCTTACAACGGCTTCATAAGGCCCCCAAGAAGCCGCCGCTACTCACCGCCGCGCCAATAACTATAGTTACATCTGCCCGTGATAGTGGCGGCAGATAAACTCGATAATCGGAGGTACTTTGGATCGTGTAATTTTAATTACTACATCACATTGACACCACAATTAATGTGGAAGACAACCGTTCACCGTCGTAAGTTCTCCTGCTATATCCCAGATATATATGCGGATATATAATTTTGTCCTTATTCTTAGAAGAAGAAAATCAGCAAGATTTTGCTGTATTTTTAAAATAAAGAACCGGGGTGAGAAAATACTTTCTGATTTAACAATTTAAACACGTGATAGAAATTTTAAACAAAACATTTTATTGTAAAAATATCAGTAAAGGTTCTCTAATATTTTGTAAAAAAACTGTATACACATATATATATATATATCTCTCTCTCGAGCTTGAGGGGATCATCCCAGAGCGCGATATAAATAAAGCAGTCTAATCTAATCTAATCTAATCTAATCTAATCTTTCTCTTTCTCTCTCTCTCTCTCTCTCTCTAAAAAAAACAAAATTCATATGTTTGTACAAAAACGCGATAAACATATTACGAAATAAAAGATATCGTGTTCGCGACGCGGCTTTAAATAGAATTAAAAATAAACATGTTAAGCGTATCTGACCAATGTGAAGTTAACGATTGCTATATTAGTCGTAGGCCCGCGGCCCTCTCGAGTTACGTCACCTTTATCGCAGTATTTTAACTTCACCCGCTCCTTCGGCAATTAAACAGCCGTAATGACGTGTGCGCTTTCTATGCATAACGATTGCGGGCCGCATTCAAATGCAGCCGCAATGGTCATTTACAGAGAACCGTGGAAAGGTTTGCCTCTAGCTCGCTTGTGGAACACCAAATTGAGTGCCGCCTGATCTCGAGAGCCTTTCCATCCATCTCGACGTACGCCGCCGCGACTGAAATAGCCAGCGACGTGGTCGTTGTTTCGAGGACCATGTCTACCTAAATGGAAGGCTAATTGCACACGGAGTGGACAGGTGGAACAGTCATTCGTCGAGGGTTAGCACTAATGAGTAGTCGAATCTGCACGACTATACGTTCAAAACGCAGAATTTCCTTCGTACTCCATGTGCTCGCTTTGACAAACGTGCTAGACAGAGACAGAGAGAGAGAGAGAGAGAGAGAACCTAATATCACAGCCATATTTAATTTTACAATAGAACTTTTATTTGAAAATATGGGTAAGAATAAATAGATTATTTATCTAATTAAATATATTCGCTCTTACGAACATTTGAACAGTTTACTTTTAAATTAATTGCCTCGTTAGTCAAAAATAAAAATTATAATTTAGGTGAGTTAGTTTTTAACTCGAGAGTATAGTCACCTGAGATGTTTTTTACACCCCAGCGCCGGAAAAATAAAGCTCACAGCAGGGTTTTTCTTGCCGACCAAGAATCCATACTTCTCTTTCAATCAAACTTTTCGAGACTTAATCTGCACAATAGAAAGTGTTTATGTCCTAAACATTAGTAGTACAAAGCTATTGAAACTTGCTGGGGTGTAGAAAACACCCCAGGTGACCGTTTATAAAAGTATACAGTAAGTATATGTACTATAGTAAACTGTATAAAGTATAAAATATATGAGTTCAAATATGATAAGAGTATATATTATAAATTTGAAATAATAATATAAGTTGAAAATAACATGAGATGACATTATAAACACTTACAATATGTTTAAAATAAATAAATAATAATGTATAGTTACAACAATTACTATAAAATGAGAAAACTCGAATTATTGAATAAAATCAGACATAAATGTTAAAAAATAGCAAATAATCGTTTTAAATTTTATACAAAACAAGTTTTTTTTAAGGAAAAATCTATTACTACTGAAAGAATATAAAATCTTAGAAAAATCTTAAGAATATAAAAACAAGATTTGCATATCAAAAGTTGTTTTGCATGTGGTCTCAGTTAATATGTTTCTTTTTACTTTTTTTTTTTTTTTAGAAAATATTAAGTAAATTTATACCCATAATCAGTTATTAATCAATTATAAAACAATCAATCATTTACGTTATGAATAATAATGACTTTCAACTGGAGTGTAAAAAACATCTCAGATGACCACGTAATACACAAAAAACTGGCGCGATTATTCTCGAGTTAAGTAAATTATAATTTACAAACGAGTTTTTTGCCGCGAACCATAATTTTCATGCAGAAAATGATCGCGTTGAGAGACGTCACGAAACAGTTTCGTACATATCTCTCTTCTGTCACGCACATTTAAACATCCAATTTGTTGATATAATGATACACTTTAAGTAATTCCAATCAATTGTGTCAGTAGGTCCATCAACACGAAAACAGAAACTCTCTCGTAGCAACTAATCTCGTAACGCCTGCACATTAAAAATCGTTTTAATAAAGCTAAAGTTCATGAAGACTAGTTTTTTACATTCTGTTATATGCGTTTTAATTTTGCGCATAATTTAGAATTTGCGACGATTTAACAAACAAGGTTTACGTTTGCAAAAATAATTTATAAATATGACAATTGCTTTAAATAAACAACATTATTAAAGATCTTCAATAGAATCGGAGATAATATCAATTGCGCAATATATTTTTCCCCAATCATACATTTTAAAATCATACGATGACTCACCGATATGTATATCATCTTTGGGAAAAATATTTCATCCGCGAAATTACTCACCTGCAACAGAAAACATACATAATTTTATTCAATTTCTTCGTAATTTCACATATTAATGCAATTTATATTAGTTTTATCACATTTTATTATATTAAAGAGTTAGATAAACAAAATCAATCTCTCGATTGCATTAGAACAACTAAGCGTGCGAATCATAATCAATTTTACGATCGTAATCGCTTTCGATTGTTTAAACTACAGACTTTAATTGATCGCTAAGCGACTCATGAAACGCGAATTGTCGGATTCGCTACGATTATTGTCCGGTGGTTGTTATATCTATATCGACGATTGCAATCATATCTGCATCACGCTCTCCCTAGCTCGTTAGGTCGGGCGTATCGTTTAACCAAAGAGGTGTTTCTTTACTGCCTGCCACGCAGATAGAGAATCTTCTTGTTTGGTTACATGTTCCTTGGCGATTACATCGCTATGTAAATTTATTGTTAGTACGTGTATGCGCACATATATGTTTTCTTTTTTGTTTTTTCGTTGAACGCATGTGTGTTTGTGTGTGGTACAAGTTTGCGTTATATGTGATTAAGTTTCGCCAAAAAATTAAGCAATCGTTTTTACAAAAATTTTCAAAATACATATATATATATATATAAGCAATTTATGCTTTATTTTGAAAAATATACAAATCATCCGGCGATTTAATTACATCTACGATAAGAAAGATGACTCTCTCAAAACTAAATAATAGTAAAATTTCCTATTACGCGTTGATGGAGCTGGCATAATTGCATTTTACGGTGCGCGCGCAATTCTTCCTACTCATACCGAGTCAATTAATTAAACCGACCAATACTCGCTGTCTGGATGATCAATAGTGATTTGTTAATCGCCGATCCAATGATGGTAAACGATTTAAACACGTAGAGCTTCGTGAACGCGCGCAAGCTTCGGAGAGAATATTCAGCCGCTAATTAATGATAATTAATTCGCGGCATTTTCAACGCATAAATCGCGAACTCGACGAAATATTGTGGAGATTCGACCGATACGCCAGGACAAATGAGATTTACGTGAGTAAATCTCAGCGAGGGTTTTATCGAATATCGTTTTTCATCGGAAATATTTAAGCTGAAACAACTTTTGTTGATTTAAAGACTTCTTTTTTTTTTTTTTTTTCGCGTACATATCTTAATCAACATTTTCGATCGGTGGAAGGGAAGACGAGAGAAGAGAAACTTCGTCGCGCACACGCAAACGATTTGTGGTGTTTTGTAACGTTGCGCGCGGGACGCAATTGAATTCGCATTTCATACACACGATGGACCACAAAGAAATGCCTTGCGATATATCACGACAAAACGCGACACGATGACTGACGAGCGGTAAATTAAGGCCGGACACGACAACATAAACGTCACGTATTCGTCCCGGCCGCAAGTGATTTATATTGATTTTGCGTATTACTTAGGCCGCGCTTCGCACATTAGACGAACGTCGTTGTGCTTCCGAGACGATTTACGTGCCATAAAAGAGACGGTCAGCGTCAATAATGATGATTTTTTTTATTACGTTTCGGATAACGAGACGAGACGCGCGATTTGCGCGCGCGAATAGGTTTCCTAGTTTTTCGAGTGATTTAAATACACGCTGTGCTTAGAGCTTATCACAGATTTTCATTTAATTTGACGAAGGAAGAGTCCGGCTGACGTTTAGCAAATGCCTCGGCGCATATACCGGGATATGACTTGATAAGCCGCCACTATTTATCATACCGTGTTTTATGAGCCTGTCACAACACGAAACTCCGAGATAGTCGCGGAAACGGAGAGTTTCCGTGAGAACATTTTCTCTGCTAAATCTTTAGATTCTCGTTTAGGGCCGCAAACACGCTCGGTGGATTACTACATGTCGCTTAAACGCGCTAAAACGCGACCGATTTTGCGATCCGAGATTTATCGGATGACCGCTAACGAGTCGAGAGCTGTGTGGAAAAAAAAAAAAAAAAAAAAAAACAATAAAGACACTAGCAAAAACAGCTAAATAAACGTGTCTCATAAGTCTCTCGACTTACGTCTCGCGATGTCTAATTACTCATTCGCGTCGGCCGAACGACAGAATTATGTTTACTCAATGCAATTGCGAATTAATAATTAATATCTGGTATTCAGCCGGGATCTCTGAGAGCATGAGGGACCGTAAATACGTTTTATATCCCCCGTGAAGAATTGCGCGAAGAAAAAGAACAATAAAAAGAAGAAGAAGACGGTGGTATTAGTGGTGGCGTCGCTCAAGATGGTTAAACGGTTCTCCCCGAACAGTTCTTCTCATTAATTGCAAACACGTTTTAACGACCGCACTCGATTGGCATATGATCGGCCGCGCGATGCGGCGAGAGTTCGATTAGGGAACATGACGGCATCCATCATCGACTGTCGTTCCGCAGCTGGTGCTCTTCACAGAAAAGTCGCGATAAATACGTGAATCGCGTCGGCTCACGCAGTTTATGCTTGTCTGCGGCTGACTCGCGCGCAAAGTACTAAGTCAGTATGAAAGTAATTAACTTAATTATCGTGCGATAAAGCAACGCGCGTACACTTCTTGCGGAAGAATATCATAAAGTTTACCGCGGTGTCTTAAGAATATATTATGCACGTAGACATTCATGCAAATTGTTTCCACTCTTCGCATTCTCGACTTAAAAGAACGGATTTGATCTATTCGATGCTAACGCGATAATTAAACTTGTCGGTGCTCATTATCATATTCCAATGTCGATATCTGAATTATTATAATTATACTACAAAGCGGTAAAGAAACTTGTGTAGTCATTGCATATCTTGCATCAACATCGGTGTAATTACCAATAACATCGGCATATTGCATTTCTTTTTGTTTTTTTTTTAAGTTATGTGTGTATATAACAAATAGTTTTTATATTTCAAAACAAGAGGACACAAACTTTTCTTATTTCAGAGCTTTGTGTCAATTTATTAACTGCAAGAGAGTAAAATTCATATAATTTTTGCCTCTTCAATGTGTTTCTCAAATTCGTATTTGTAACGTGTCGTACGTTAACGTTCAACAATTACGTAACGTCAACCATCTCAACATTACTTTCACAAAATTTACGAGACAATCCGCAACATTTATTACACGAAGAATGTCATATTTTATCCGCTGACGAAACAGGCAGAATAAAACTGCCGACGGTGAAGTAGCAAGCAAATGTAATATCCTATAATAATAACAAACGATCGAGATGTTGAGTTTTTTTTTTTTTTTTTCGCGTCAGTTTTTTCGCGGCGAGCGACGGTAAGAACGTCACCGCAGAGAGATCATCTTTTTACCGCAGAATTTCAAATGGGAATCGATCACGGTCGGCCGATTTCAAATGTTTGCCGCAGGTGTGTGCGCCGCGCCGCAGGGCAGGGGGGCGTTGATCGATCGAACGTTAAGTTAGTAGCTATTATTATTCATCAGCGCGGGAGCTTTTGCGCCAGGCATCGCGTGGCATTTGGTGACAAAGAAAGGGAGAGAGACAGAGAGAAGAAGAAAAAGAGATTAAAGAATAATGCATTATTTGCATACACGTAAATACACAAAATAAAGCTGTAAGTCCTGATTATTTGTTAGCTACGAAGGTAACAAGTATATAAGATAATATAACAAAAGAACAAAACAAAAACGTAAGACATGCGGCATATTTTTAGGGTAAGTCGGAGAGAGATGGACCATTTTTTTTTATGTCGAATTACGTAATAAATCATAGGGCAAATAAAACATCATTCATGTATGATTTGCTACATTTATTGAACTTATGAGTAGTATAAGTAATGAAACAGAAAGAACATTATACTTTTTTAAAAAATTGAAATATAAAAAATTATAACAATGGTCCGTCTATCCTCATCCCCTTGGTTGAGTTGGACCACTGTATATATAAAATAGATCCATCTCTACAAAAATACAATTTACATTTTTTTAAAAAAACACATTATTATTTATACTTAATTTTAGATATACTTTACATTGTTTAACAAATACGCGCACTGTTATTCTTAGTTGCACTTTACAATTTTCGTCTGCTCATTTCTTTCTTTTAAATAACATCTTTAATTGTTTTTCGGCCCACTTACCTCTTTCCGAGGCATATTTGCGGTTGTATTTTGTTGGCATATTAAAAAAAGCCGACAGAACTAGTGATCCGACTATCTCCAATTCTTAGTAATCCATCTTATCCCATTTTTAGGGATAGATGAACCTCAGTGCAGTTTTTTACACAAGAAAGTTACGCTAGAAATTTGACAATTTTTACATAGGAAATTTTTAAAAATGTTTCAAATTGATAGAATACGTCAAGAAACTTAAGAAAATATGTATATCTATTTGAACGTTTCGCAAACAAAAAGCAGCGAGCTAGAATTTTTCACACCTATTTGAAATTAAAGATACAAAATACTCACCTGTTACTGCACATTCGATTCAAATAAATACTCTCCTGCTTGTAAGTACACACTTGGAAATACACTCATAAATACACGCGTTACATCTAACAAATAGTTTAGGAAATATATGCATGTGGTCCGTTTCACCCACATCTCCATCCGCGACTTACCCTATTCATTTCTAAAATAAAAAACTTACGTTATAGAGCAGGGATTTTCAGAGAAGTTAACGAGAGAAACGTTAAATGATCAAATATGTGTGATATTATTATCCAAATAATTTGGAGAGTATACTTTCCAAAATATCTTACAAATTATATATTATAATAGCATATTGTGTGAAAAGAGAGAAAAACCGACGCAAACGATAATTTTTCGTCATTTCATATATTTAAAAATGAAATCGAAATACACCTACAAAAGAAAGTCTTTAAATTCGCGCTCGAGCAAGAAGTCACGCACTCTTGCCATTCTTGAAGCGATATCTCTGGTGGCATACCTCGTAAATTAAAGTGTTGTTTCTCTTTATATACGCAACACAAAATTTATATTTACGAGTCTCGGACACCATCTAATTATAACGTTCAACAGTCCAAATCTTTCCACGACGAGACACTGCGAGGGCGAAACTTTTTGACGGAGGCGTTGACACCCACACCGCGAGTGGACAATGAAATATATCCGAGAGATCATCGACGTCCACGCCCAGACAGAGATATCGTCGTCCCGTTGCTCTTTCGTAACTGCAAGGCACGTGATGCATTCCCAATTAAAGAGAATCGGCGTGCTGGACGCACGCCGATTTTTCTTATATACAAATAAAACAAAATTTTATTTGGATATGTCGATTTTCGAACTTTGTAAAATTTGTCTCAATATTTTAAGAATATTAAATATTAATGTAGTAATTATAATCATTGAAAAATGTGGTAAAAACTATAGCAGCTAAACCAAGTTAACAGAAATTTATTTTAAACTCTTTCTTCAATTTGTGTGTATACATGTGAGCATTTTGTAATGTCTCGAACATGTATATTTACGGTATAAATAACAAACTTAACGTTTCACGCGCGCATTCGGACATATTTATCACCAGCTGACACGAGCGTGAAACATATATCTTAATTTTTTTACTAATCATTAACATACTAATGAAATTACACAACTACGCGTTTCATTCGCATGAAATGTAAATAAATTCTTGACGCTGGGAGATAAATTATGAGCGTTTGTTTTTTGTGAGAATAAATACAAGCGCGCGAAAAGTACTATGGCAACATCGATATTTTAATTTCAACCAATTGGATATAATATATTAATTTCGCATTTTGTGACAAATCATAATTGACATGTCGTGTTTAAAAGCTGCCGAGTTACAATCGGACAATCGATTTAATCTGGAATGAGTTTCAGCTCTTGAGATAAATGTGAAGTATTATTAATAAGCTCAAAAAGAAATAAAAATCTCTTGAAAGCAACACATAACGAAAAAACGCGATTTTCCTATAAACTCATTAAATTCAAACGTCACGCGCGCGTTTGACGAAAAAGTACTTCATCAAACTGTTATCTTCCGAGCGATGGATAATTCTTCATTATACGCTATGACGACGTGTGCCGACCGTTGATAAGACATTAATAGCATTTCAGCAATTGTTTCAATCAATTAGCACATTTCACGACAGTGTCCGTCCTCGTGGATTCCGTAGGAAGTCGCGCCAATTAAAGTCGTTTCTCTATCGAAAAGTCAATTCTCCCACGGATTTATCTCTCTTCTAACAACATTTACTCCGTTCAATTAAGTATGACAAGTTATTTTCAATCACCGAACCGGGACGAAGAAATCAAGCAATTATTCTTGCAATATACAATATATTCCGCGTTTATTATCACCGAAAAAATTGTATTCTTGTTTTGAGGAGATATCCCACTTACTTTAAGTATATTTTATACTAAAATAGCCGCCAAGAAGAGTTTCTTATTTTAAGAGAAAAATCCTCTAAATAGTAATATTGATAAGAATATATACTGATTAGATTATAAAAAGCCTCTATAGAAAAACATATATATCTCACTATCGAAAAAGACTATATTCTTAAATTAAGAATATATTCTTAATTTCAGAAGAATATCATCCAAAATCTTTAAGAAGATTTTTTAAGTATAAAATCTTCTACTTACGAGAATATAATTGTTTCGGTGTAACATTAAAAGTCGCTAGTGTATAATCCAGTGAGTTTAACTTGTATATTTACAAAAAAAAAAGAATAGCGAAAAATCTGTTCTAGTGTAATTATGAAAACGAGCAAAGCTGTGTAAATTACTTTTTCCGATCGAGTTCTCGTGTTTTCGGAACAGTATTTTTCAAATGTAAAAGATGATTTATTACGCCACTTTTGATCGTCAAGAAGTGTCCTGAATGTTCTTTAAACTACCACTTCTTTTCCATAAGTGTCAGATCCGATTTCTTTTTAATTTAAACTTTAATTGCTGAATTAATACCCTGTATTTACATGAACAGGAATTACACCTGCGCGCAGACTTATGATTTGCGATCGCCCGAAGTGACGTACACAATCCGAAATACTACCGAATATCGGATATGTTTTCTCACGAGACACGACTTCGGAAAAGTTCGAAAATTCGGACCATAATTCAAAAAGTAGGCGCAGCTTCGAAGAAAAACCGAAGTTATAAAAAAGTTAGAAGCGAACGAAAGATAAGATGTCAGCTAGAAAAATGATGCGGCGCGTGTGTTTTTCCAATATATACTTTCGCGAAAAAAAAAAAAAACAATAAATCCGTCATGTCGAAAGTGAGAGCGTGATGATCGATCCGTGAAGTTTCGTGACGGCAATAAATTTCACGTTCGAACGTAGAATGTGGCTACGGGAATTTTGTTTTCAAGGAATGAAACACGTGTTAAGCGCGCGTATATGAAAAAAGCGGAGCGTGTGCGCGTGATATCACGTTCTGCAGCGTAGCGCCGTGTTAATCGCCGCGGTACGTGCGAGTCATTTAACGCGCGCTTTTACACTCGACTCTCTTGTATATGTAATGATACGTAACGTAAGTAAAGCACTAATGCTGCAAGATAGTCGGTATGTGCGTCTCAAAGTGGGATTACGTATAAGTCGACGAAGGGAGCAGCGAACATCCAATAGTGCTTCGACGACTACTATTGGGAAGAAAATCTAGCTATGTTCATAAATCGAACGTAAGACCGAAACGAAAAACGAGATAAGAAATGTTCGCCTTCAACAGCGTCTCTTTTTTGCAATAAAAATAGAAACACCCTTAAACGTTTTAAATTGTCTTAAAAATTTGACATTGCACCAGACTGCGACCAAGATTTTCTCTCTCCGTTCTTCTCAAATAATTTGCAACGAAGAATTATATTCTATAGAAAAGTGTCTCAGACAAACTGAAAATAAGTTATTTTTAGCTGATCGAGCTGGATAAGATAGAAGTCATTTTTAGTAGCTTATATATACTAGATGCCGATCGTTTGTTTTCTCGATGCCACGTTTGATAAACAAGCGACTCCCATAAATATCAGTGTCGATACTCCGTTGGTAGTTCGCTACCAACGTTATCTCCCTTCCATCTACCATTCTTTCGCATTCTTTGACGCAATCGAACGTTTTCTTCGCAATTGTATTCAGGATAATTTTCTACTCTGCGCCTCTGTCAATTCTCTACATACCTTATATTAATTGAAGTGATGTAAAAAGGTCACGTAAATATCTATCTCAAAGACAATTAATCGTTAATAAAATTTTGTTTTTAATATAGAAAAGTGCTTTTGTCAATTAAAAAAATTTAGTATATTATCTTTTATATAATTATACATAAAAGAAAAAATAATGTCAAGCACCGAGCAACGTTAAATCCAGCGAGCAGTTAGGTGTCATTACCGAAATGAATTCATTACAGGCAAATAGTAAATTGTTAATGAAAATAGTCAAGAGACAGGAAAAGAACGCGAGAGAGAGAGGAAACGAAAAAATATGATGCTGTTTAACAGAAGTTTCGAACAGCGTCGCCCGACGATGCAGATGGCTCGCAAAGGTCAAAGAGTTAACCTTGTCGACATGCACGCATGCAAGTGAACGAGGTTGGGATCAGATTGGATGAATATCATCGCTTTTGCTCTAACGTATGTACATATAAAACCATCAGTAACGGTTATATGAGCGTCACGTTCAATTTGCAAACGATACGACATCTCGGTAAATTAAATTGGATAATCATATGACAGATCTAAGCATTTCAAATCTTGACATTGTCACTTTATAAAAAATTAATATGACTTTATTTACGTATTGCATTAACGTAAATAACTGGTCAAGTTATATATATATATATATATATATATATAACATGTTCACAACAGATGTTTATTACCTTTTAATAAATATTTTTTCCTCATGTTTTTCAAGTACTTATTTTTAATGAGAATAAAAATAAGGAAATAATATTATGTAACAATATTTTATTAACTACACATATATTTGATTATAGATATTAATATATATCTAATCAAATATCATGACAATAATTATATAACAGTATCTACATACATGTGTAAAAGCTCTGTATCGCGTTTCGTCGCGTGTAAATTTTGACCACAAATTTATATCGAATCAAAAAGACGGATTAAAAAATTCATTCGTGTTCGAACCGGTTCGAAGTAATCATAGCCTTTAAAATGTACCGCAGCTTCGTGGTTAATTCAACTAGATTTTTTGCGGGAGAAGACACCACGAATATAACGGTACTTAATAGTATGGAGACCTGATCGTTCTCTCTCAGGTTAATGGATCTCTATCCTCGCGTGGGCGTAAGTCGTTTTCTGACACGAGCCGCAAGCGTTTGCGGAATTTCTTCAAGCGCACAAGCGTGTCCTATCAATTTTTTTTTCCCAAGTTGAAAATAAAGCTATCTTTATTTTTTTTATATAAATTTCATATCAAGATTCAAAATTTATGTGTTAATCTGTATCTCCCGCAATATTTTACGCACCGAATTCTCTCTGTTACATTTATTTTTTATCAAGAGAAAAAGATACATATTGTATATTTCAATTACATGTGTTACATGTAAAGGACTTGTTTGCATGCTTAAGAAGATGCAAATTGAAGCGATTTTATCGCGGTAGCTGCGATTTTACAGCGGCATAAAACATTGACGTGAAATATTGTACATAAATCTTCGCGGAAACATTTTCCGAAAAATTCACATATTCTGTTGGAGCACTCGATCATATAGCCACACGCCACAGGGGAATATTATTGGCAGTTCGAAAATAAACACGGAAAATAGACCGTGACATGATAACTTGTTCAAAGCGATCATATATCATCTTCATCATTGAGTTTTTTACGGCTCGGTGTTGCAGATCAATTTTCTGGTTGATGGATCCCCGTTACCGCGTAGGCGTTAATCGTTTTCCAAGCAAAATGCGAGCTAACGCACGGAGAGACGGTAAGATTGGAATATTTTGTGCGCATCACGTATAATTTTGCCGCGTGTACAATCACAATGTTGTACTTTCTGCGTATCAGATTCGAAATCTTGCATAACTACATGGCAATCTTTTTTTATTTAAATGCGCTTTAGATTTGAATTTTAAAAGTAAGTAACACAGCCATTTCCTTGTGTATATAAATTGCGGATTCGAAAAAAGTAGACGTCATCACACAAAATAGTTAAGTTACCACATTAGTAAATACGAAAAGATCGCCAATTTGAGCGCGCGGCTCTTATCGACATTGTTGATAGTAATTATCAGCTTAATTAAGCGACATCATCATCTCCTCATCAGAGAACACGGCACGCTCACGATTCACCAATCACATCCGTTCGTGAATCGCAAAGTATCCACGTAACACGGTAATAAATCATATTCCGTATTATACAGCGGCTTCGTACTCTCACGATACACGGCGCGATACGCGCGCGTGAATTGCGGCGATATGAATTTTAATGCGCGCGTCGACGCGCGAGAGCACGCGAGATGCATTAATTTTCTCCGTCTGGATGACCTCCATCTAAGGTGTTTTCCGAAATGCATTTTGATGATTCATAACGTGAATTGCTCCGCAACCGGCAATTTAGAGCAAAATGCGCCTCATCAAGCCGTCCCTGTTGATTATCCGCACTCGCTGTATTTACCGCCGCGAGTATTTCAATCGCGCGCGGAGATTCGAATTGTGCGTTATAAAGCGCGAGCTTGCAGGATTTAAATGCGGCGAATTAAAGTAATAGACGTTTATCTTTCGTACCAAACGCCCAGCGATTCCCAACGCGATTTAATTAACGTTATAATCGTCATGTTAATGAATGTTAATAACGGAGAGAGAGAGAGAGGCGGCACGCGAATGTTAATTCATGCCGAAGCGGAAATGCAAGAATTTATGCGAGATAATACCGAACGATATAAATACACGCCTGTTTAGCGTTACTCGACGACGTGCTACTTTCCCGTCGAGGAAACATGAGATCTCGTCGTTTGAATACACGCTTCGACAATAATCGCGGCAATATTTCGACGACTATTGTCGCTGCGATTATTTCAATTTGTCATATTTATTATTATATATTTATTATGCGTGTTTCGTGTGTCCGGTAACCTTTCGAATTATCGAGTTAATTGAACAAAATATTTCGCAATTCATTAAAGCGAGACAAGATTTTGAGAACGACAACATATAAATGATTTATTCCGCTTGTCGTTGTATTTTTCTTTCTCGTTCTGAGATACTTTCAAAAACACATGCGTAATAATATCTCATCTGTGCTCGATCGTTGATTACGGCAATACGCCTGTGCGCGTAATGCGGTCGTTATTATCAAGAATAATTTCGATGTGCTTTGCACGTCTCGCGCCGCGTCGCGCTTTCTCGGACGAAGCGGATATACCATCGAGATTCAACGATTGCAATATTTTTTTTTTGAAGGGTTAAACGAAAGAAGAGGACGGAGAGAAAGAGAGATCGAGTAGAGGACGAATTCCGCGCGAGACTTTCTACCGCGTTACGTCCCCGATGGAATGTGCGCGCGTCCGATAACTCCGCGGCATATTATAAATTTGTCTCGCGCAAACATGCCGCGCGTGCGAATATCCGAATCCAGAATCTCGCCTCCTTCCCCCCCCCCTCCCTCCTCCGTTCGAATCTCGGATGTCTCCACACTATATCAGATCGGATCGTTAATCACGCGGCGATTATTAGGCCAGACACGCGGTTAGGAATGCATGCGTACACACGGGTACTGATCTGTAAATCAGCGTGAGTTGAGGTGACGATGCGACGCGCGACGATGCCTCATGCATCGGTGTTATTAATCGCCGCTGGTTGACGTTAAATAATGAGGGAACCGAGCGCGGACTCTCTACTTATAATCTGCTCGAAACATTTAACTATCAATCGTCCTAAAACTTTCAAATAGCTATGGTAATGTTGCAAAATTACGCAGCAATCAACAAGATGCGAATATAAATCGCTTTACGTCGCGACGATAAAGCTGAAAATCGTTTCGCGTCCTGGTTTATCGAGCGCATCAATTAATTTACTCCTCCTTTTCGCTGTGAAATATTAATTTTCATTTTTCGAAAGTCAACAGTTTCAACAGAAAGATCGTAAAAACGGTGTATTGTAAAACAACGCGCGATCTCGCAACAACAACGTGCGAGATTCCGTTTTGCGATAAAACGAAAATAACATTAAGTCGACGATAGAATGGCAATCTGGCTAATCGCGCGCGATCGCTATGAGATAATCGATAATGTCGGCAATCAATTCTTGGTGATCCCATGAGTACGTAATCCGTACCGAACGGATGCGAGTAATGGCTGTCAACGGATACACGTTTAGAGACACTTGGCATATCTTCATACGTTACCACTTCGCCACAAAAGCGGCCGCCAACAATTTGCTAATGAGAGAGCTGTCAAACTCGATGTTTTATCATTTTCTCGAGAAACGGTGAAAGACTGATATATTTGTTATGTCTTACGCAACATTGAAATTGACCTCTCTATTATTTAAAAAAAATTGTAAAAGTTTTTATTATTTTCGATATTATCTCTCATTTTCGTGAAAAATTCGAAAATGTTTCAAACACTTTCAGACTTTCTTGATTTTTACGAAATAGTGAAAAGATATTTTTTTTTTTTTGTAATTTACACGTATAGTCTCACTGAAGATCCAAATTAAGATCGAAACGTTGGTGGTTTAACTTTGAATAAAGAAGATTTGGAACACGAACATTTTATTTTCGTCTCGTATATTGGCCCCTTCCTTCTATCTGTTAAATTTCACGAGCAAACAACATACAATAAGATATTCTGATGATACAATTTTAAAATTCAAACGATATTCAAGCACGCAGAACACGCGTGTTGAACAGAGAGTATTCTTTTTTCTTTTTCCCGCCAGACATTTCTAAGAAAGACCGTTGAAAGTGTCGAGCAAGAGTCATTGAATCTCACAAAAAATATCACAGACTCCACTAACGAGCGTCATAAGATGAGACGGTAACGTGAAAGTTAAACGGACGCGCGACGACACCAATGCCGTTGAGCATCGATTCCTTCGTTTCCTCGTGGTTTTCATGTGGTGATATACATATATATATACATATACACATACGCAAAACTGTATCAGAAACCGCGCGCGCGGTGAATCCTCTCCTCTCGCACACAGGAATCGATCGTTAAGCTCGCGCCGCCTGCGAGATTCCCACAAGCGCGGCGGCGATTCGCCAGTCGTTTCTATATGCATCCATATGGGGTTGCGGCGGGTTCGCGATCAATTTGCGTCTAGCAGCAGTCACAAGGATGCCCTTCGTTCCCTTCTGCCGAGCCGACGTCATAGCTGCCGCATAGAAATGTCGAGCGCGGTGAAGCGCGCGTAAAATAAGATGTAGCGTCACTGATAACAAGCGCGCCTTGGCTTGCCGGCTACCGTTGCTACTTGCCGTTGCAAGGCAAACTCAAACTCCCCGAGAGTGAACGAGCGAGCGAGCGAGCGAGCAAGGGGTGTCCACAAGATCGACCGTGTTTCGCAAAGAGAGAAGCAGAATTGATCTGATAACACCGGAACCGCCACATTCTCTCTTTTACTCCGCGCTGTAGAACTTTCTTGGAGACCGAGCTACCCGTCTTGCGTATCTCCGAACCGCCCCCATTGCCCTTGGCTATCTTTCGTCGAACAACGTTGAGCTTGTAAATTTGTGCTTGCCTTCCTTGATAAAAGTACCGTCTCTCTCTCTCTCTCTCGCGCGCGCGTACATACATATTCGCGGCGGCGAGATGCGAGATTTAAAGCAATCCCACGAGTGAAAACGCGTCGGAGTATAGATGCGTTGCGATACACAAATCGACGCCAGGAACGCCGGATTTACCTTATGTAGCTTGCAAGTATACAATAATTAATACAAGTTATTCGTTTCAGATTTTAGATACTATTTATTTATATTTACAATATACTTGTATTTATAAAACATTTTTTTTATAATATATTAAAGTGCACACAATATTTATAATTAATGTTTTGCACCCGTTGTTGTGCAGCAATCCGATCTTAACGTCTGGGTTATTGAACATTGCAATTTAGCGAAAATCTCGTAATATGATAAAAGAAAAAGCTGCTGCAGTCGACGGTCGTCAAATTAATCGCGAAACGGAGGAAATCGTCGAAAAAAGAAAAAACGCGCGTTCCTCGATCGAGGAAAAGATCGCTGCGTCAGATCCGGACGGAGTCGGTGGAAACGATTCTTTTCTCCGTCCGTAAATAGTCCGACGCTTTCTTCCTTTCGATTCGATCGCGAGTCGATATTCGCGAGTCGTCGCACGTTTCTTCCATTACCGGCACATCGTAAATAAGATGCGACGATGTTGAGAAATTATCGTTTGCCATCTCTCGTCGATCGGTTAGTCGCTTCTTCTTCTTTTGCCGGAGAGTGAAAAGCCGCGTGTGCGTTGCTGCCGCCAATGTGCGCACGATGTCTCGAGATCCGCGGACGGTTTAATAGCAAACACACCGTGAACACCGAGGCGAGCTACTTGCCGAACAAATTGCGGATCATTGTAACGTACATCATCCGTCGTCGCGCGTCAAGATGTCTCTCTCTCTCTCTCTTCCGTAGAACAAAAGATTTTGCTGCGCTAAAGATATATCGCAAAGTTTGTCAAAGACGCGACAAAAACAATTAAGGCGTGAATAATATGACAACTAACGGTGTTTCTCGTAGAAAAATATAGTGTTTTATAAAAAACAATATTTCATTTAAAAAAAAAAAAAAAAAAAAAACAATAGCAAAAATTCAGTTAGCGAGCGATCAAATCATTCGCGCTAATTTTCTCGACATTTTGTTTGACAGTGAGTATCGTGGTGGCGATATGTGAGCCTCCGCTGCTTTGGTTTATGTATATGTTTACATAAGAAACACTCTTCCGCTTCTTGCCGATAATTTAATTAACGGACGGTCGATATATTCGCCGGCGCGGCGGCAGGAAATTCGAGATTGCAGAGAAATCTTTTACGCATCAGCCGAGAAGGTCCGGGTTCTCGCGTGAATCCCTGTATACTTCCGAGAGAGAGAGAGAGAGTGAGAAAGAGAGGGAAATATAGAACCCGAGCCCGCGCGCGCGGATAGGATAGGGAAGCCGCGCGATGTAAGGTCGAAGGGTATAGGTAGAGCCGGTGCGATGCGCAGCGCCGCGCTTTAAAACGGAAGAGGATACCCGAGGAGGCCCGGGCCGGTGCGTGAAGCAAGAAACTCGCATTACACAGAGGGGATTCTCGCAAGAAGTTTTAATCCCGGCGGTGTAACCGCCCGATAATGAATGCCGCGCAACTGGTTATGAATGGCTAAGCATACTCCGCCGCGATTTTTACATAACTCCCGTGTAGTTGCATACTCGCGCACACTCCGTGTACTTTATGATTATTGGGGGGCGTAGCTGCTTACCGCTCTCGCGGAGGATACCTCTCTCGGACTCGCCCCTAAGTTTCCACGAAGCGAGCTTAGGAAAAAATCCACCTTGCGCGCGCGCGAACAAGAACGCGAATATCCCTTTCGCGATAAGTAATAAAATTCAATGTGAGGAAAGTTTTTAAGTAGAAATGTAAAAACACAACTTTAGCGGTTATTTATATACTCCTCGAAAACACACACCGCTCCCGGAGAAAGATTTACAACACTGTTGTTCGCGCGTTTCGTTTATTCATTTATTCTCTCCTGCTCTGACAGTTTGTTTTTTTTTTTTTTTTTTTTTCGAAGTAAAGATTCTCGATTATCTTGTGGAAGAATTCTTGCCTCTCTTTTTATTTTTCTCAGTCGAGACACGAATAAAATCTTTCCGCTAACAATCCTCTCATACTGACGTAACAGATTTGCTTAATATACGCGCGGCAATTAAAAAAATGCGTAACGCACATTCTTATTTACTTCGATCTCTTCGAATTGCGCTCAACGCTTTCACTCTGTTGAGAAAAAAACTCGATCGTAAACATACCGTTCTTTGCATTCCGTTCGTCAAACATTTCTGCAATTGCATCGGTTGCATATCGCGACTGATAGGAGCGTGAATTATTCAAGAGAGGAGGGAGAAATTCAGAGAAAAGATGAAAGGAGAAGCGAGAAGAGAGAGAGAGAGAGAGAGAGAGAGAGAAGTGGTGAGAGAGAAATCTGATCTATCGAGCCAACGGCACGGCAATATTTCGTCAGGATCCACATTCTCTGCCGGGCTACTGCCGCCATTAAATAAAGGCGAGAAACGCGGCGGATGATAAATAGAGTGATTACCGACGAAGAGGGACGGAATCATACCGGCCACCGCGTATAAAATTGTCCAATCATCATCAGTCTGTTTGCGCCTCGAGTGGGTAATTCTCTCTCTCTCACTCTTTCTATCTCTCTAAGAGCGTACTCGCGAAGTACATAATGCGCGCTCGCGCGTCACGTGCATTTATCCGGCGCGATGCAGAAAAAAAGAACGCGCCTATTACCGGGCGGCGGATCATACATTTCCGAGATGATTGCGGCAACGAAGTCGATGATTCGGCGGTCTATAATCTAAGACGCGAGTCGGAATCGCTTGATTTATACGCTCATCGAAATTACCGTGCATCGCGTAATCTTAATAATGCGATCTAGAATAATTTGCGACGAAACGATTGACCGAGCATCCATTTACACCCGAAGAACACAACCAAACATCTCCCCCCGGTGTGTGCGCGCTCACAGAAATCACGCGACTCGCCTTCTCTCTCAGACTTCGCCGTTACGGTTAGCGCAGTCATCCAAGCGCATCGCGTGCTATATTTGTTGCGCAATTGTAGACTGCTTAAATCAGTTTATCAACGCTCATATGAGAGCTTCGTCGACAGTATAGCTTCTATAACGCGATCTGGATTTTGTTCCTCTAATTTGTTTATATATATATGTAAACTACTTTAAAATAATAATAATAATAATAATAATAATAATAATAATAACGCAGTAAAAAGATATTGTTTATTATGTACCCATTTATTGTAACAATTGCACTAGAAAAAAGTATATTATTGTATGTAATTATTCATCAGTTTGTCGTCAAATTACTTTTGTTGTTATCAGTTTATGAACAAATGACAATCGAATTAGATAGATTACGCAAAAACACGGTTTTGATGATTTGTGATAACAGTCATCGCGAGAGAAAAAAGAGAGAACTTAACGCTTGTTAAACACTTGATTGAATGTATCCATGAGCGAGTTTTGAAACACAAACCGGAGCGATTTGCACTACGCCGGCGTAATGAAAGAGGTCGTCGCGCGCGCATGCAAGATCGTATTTATACATCCTGGGCGCGCTGTACATACGTACATACGTCGCGCGTGCCAGCGTTGCGAGCACGAAACGCAAGACGCCGTTGATAGAGATAGGCCGCATGCAAAACATCGTGTGGGATTTCACGGGATCTCGGGCTCGTCTTACTCGTTTAAACTCGACTCGAAAACCGCGAGTCTCGGTTACACAAAACTAGGAAATAATGATTATCTGAACGATTGGAATATAATTTTATCTTTCATAATTAAACAGTTTTTATCTGATTGAAACAATGACAATTTTGTAAAGAAGATTAACGTATTTGGATACATAAAAAAAACGTGTGTGTGAAAAAAGTTCCTTTTCACGATTGCAAAAACAATACGTACGTAAGAATTACATATAAGTAATGAGATCGTAAATTTATCGCGAGAACTTTACTCTCATCGAAATCCGATGGCTCAGACACAACATGAAATTTCTCTCCGTTTAAATTTAGAATCAGTATTGATTCCTTCTTTCTTCCAGTTGCACAAGTTCTACTTTGGCAAAACATTTTGTTTTTTTTTTTTTAAATAATTCTAAAATCCGCTGTCAGAGAGTTAATTACGCGAAAATATCATACGTAAAAACTAGTATAGAAAGCAACATGCACTTATACATGTAAAACACAAAATAATATCTCACTTTGTTCTAACTGTTTAGTTTCAATCGATAATAAATTTTTAAATGAATTTCAGTTCAAAAGAGACATCTCTATATATCCCGCACATACTCAATATAATATTATTCATAATAAAGTAAAAGTATATAATTAATGCACTCTAATGTAATCATTAAATGTCGCTCTAATATTAATGATCCGTCTCATGTTACCGAAGAGAAGGATACCTCAAAATAAAAACGATGCTAAGAGCATGCGAATATACAATTACGTTGTTGAGATTAATGATACGTTTGCGCTATACTGCTTTCGCGATTGAAACACGTGACGTGCGAACACATTTACTACGAACGCACTCGAGGTGTGAAGCACGAACGCAGGCACGGATAGACGATGATCATCTTCCTTCGGTGTAACGTTGGTCACCGGCTCGCGCGATATTAACATTCTATGAGCGCGAAGATATTGCTCGGAATGTCGATTACACAGTTCGTTAACTCCGACGCCATTAATATTAATATTCTACACACAAGTTCGTCGGAAAACATCTTCATTACACATATGCTTATGCGCGTCTCTGTGATTTAGTCGCGGACCAGCGCAATGGCAAAATCTTGTTAACGAAGAATCCTGGGATTCCGTTATTTCCATTTAAATTCCAGAAGCGCATCCTCGGCGCATGTATGTGTGTGTGTGTGTGTGTGTGTGTGTGTACGCGCGCGCGCGGGAAGATTTAATTACACGAAATGAACGGCCACACCGTCCTTCTTTGTGAATAATAATTAGGCACGTCCCGAGATCTTTTAAAATCAGATATTAACGCACCTGTGATTAATGACACGTGAAATAAGAACACTGTAATAAGAAAGTTGCAGCGAAAGCGCGGCAGAGTGTTTATTTAAAAAATAAACATTTTATCCTTGTTGCTTTTTCTATAAAAATGTTAACTTTTCCATTAAAAAATTGCTAAAATAGAAATTTTCTTTTTTAAATTGATTTAATAAACATTGATGTGTATTTTAGAAAAAAAAAAAAAAAAACAGTTTTCAGATAAGAAAAAGTCAAATTTTAAATTGGTGCCAGCGAACATTGTTTCATGCCACTTCGCAACGCCAGACCAATTTTATTGTTCTCCTTATTCCCACGAACAAGACCTAACGCAACGGATGCTAGTGAAACTAATTCGCCGCGAGAATCGAATTCAGAGTAAGCGCAGGTGATGCAGGTGCATCAATGCCGTTAATCATAATAAGTTGCGAGACGAGCGAGAAAGATAAGGATAAAGAGCGAAAACAACGATGATATGTAGTACGTCGATCAAAGATACGAGTAGAGAGACAGGAAGACAGTTAAAAGCGAAGAAAGAAAGGAAAAGAGAGACGGGAAATCGCGAGCGCGAAATCGAAAGGGTAAAGTAAGCGTTCACAATCAGATTGTGACGTGTAGGTATCAGACAGCTGTTTCCATAATTACGATCTCTTTAAGATCCGTATCGGTGCTACGGCGATATAGAAAGGTGCAGCATTATCGTCGTTGCAGCGGGCCTCCCGGTAGATGACGACGACGACGACGACGACGAATCGAATGGGAAAATGATACCGCATCTGCGCGGCGAAGCGTAACATATATACATATATATATATACGTAGCGCTGCAATTAATGGCAATATTAAATTACGATTTTCAAGTCTCACCTCTGTGAAACCTCTGCATTTGCGTTCGCTTTTCACCTCTCTTCGAGGAAGAATATGCGATTTCTTTGTTTCATTGTGTGTCTCGTAGGCGTCTTGTTTTCTCGCTTGACACCTCGCGTGTTGTATATATGGTTTCTCTATATAAAGTATCTTGCAACGCGCGAATCTTTCTCGTATTTTTTTTTTTTTTTAACAGCAGTCATAAATTTCAAATCTAATTGCTTATAAAGCAATTTCTCTCTGACAATGTGGAAAAACGAATATTTTATATAAAAGTGTCTTTATGCACGTTGAAAAACTTTTACGCGCTACTGTGCATCAAGACTCTTCCCTAACAGGAAGAAAGAACCATTAATCACTGTCATTCTTCTTGTCAACAAGAGATCATAAGTATCTTTTTTCTTTTTTTTTTTTTTCGGTGCCTCTCCTTCGAGAGACACACCGTCGCAAAATCATCATCATCTTATTTTCCCAGAGACGCGATACTGATCACGTCTTGTCGTGTCTTGTCACAAGCTCGTGTTAACAAAAGACATGCGAGGAGTCGCTGAGAAAACCAGGTGCGTTTGTAAAAGCGGCATCCTGGTTTACTTCACCGGTCGCGGCGCGACGATGACGCGCCCGGCGGTGCAAACGCCCGAGAGATGTTTGCGAGGGAGATGTGCGCGACGTGAATTTCACGACGACGAGGATAACACGACAACGGCGGATTATGGGCGGAAAATGGCCGGTGTTGAGAATCGTCTCGTTAGCGCGAACGAAGGCGCGGCGAGATGCGATCGAACACCGTGTGTGTGCGTTACTTATTGCCCATTGTCGGAGGACTCCTTCGCGCGTTACCTTCGCGCGAGAACCGCCGCACCGATCACGAGCTATTAGCCGCGAGACGGACGCAATTAGGAACGAGTTTTCCACGCGCGTACTCTCTCGGCGAGTCTCGCTTTCCGAGATAATCGAACTGATGGATAGAGGCACGCACGGTGCCGGGTGTTCTCGCGGACTCTCGTGTATAAGCGTTTTCTTATTTGGCTTACGCTTGCGTGCGTGTTACAGCATGTAGAAATGGCGTTATGGCCTGCGAATGTCCCTCCTAACACACACGTGTGTTTCTCTCTTTTAGCTGTACGGTGAAATTTATATTAATATTGTTTTTTTTTGTATATATTTCAACAAGAGACATATCGTTATGTCTGGGACGTATATATTTTTTATCGAGATTATTTGTATCGTTCATTCTTCACGTGCTCGTTAATGTTCTGCTTATCAATACGTACGTAAGTTCCAAAGTCGATCGAGAAAAAATACGAAGACGTGATTTTATAATAAAAGTAAAATTGTCAATAAATGCTCCGAAATTGGTTTTTTTGTAAATATTACTTTTGTGACGCGAAGAGAGATGCGTTCGCATTGAGATCTGTCAAATACATTTCCGATTGCACAGAGAATGAATTTCGACCCGCCTTATAGACACATATCGCTTTCTAACGAACAACGAACAATAACTGGCCATCAGCTGGAGGGCATAAAAGTCGTATTCCGAAGTGGGTGTCTTGTGGGTGGGACAAACCTTTGCGCGGAGGTATTCAGTCGCGCGATCGAAGAAAGAAAAAAAAAAAAGGCAAGGTAGGAACAACCGAGAGGAAGAAGAAAAGGAGAAGACAGACACGGGGAAGCCAAAGGCCAAAGGGGCAGTATATCCGTGAAAGAGATCTAACGGATCGCGGGCTGGAATACGTAAGAGCGATAAGAGTCACGGCGGAAGCTCTCGTTCCTTTGTCGTTGAAGCAATGCTGCGCGCCGGCGTTGCTCCGGCGCACGTACACACGCGCGGCTAACCGCGCCGCGTCGGTCGGCCAACACCGTTCTTCCATTTAGCTATCCGGAAAAAATCCGGCCGAAGAACGATCAGGCGCGGTTCCGAGACCGAGCGCCCACGTTCCGCCATTTTTACGACGGCGCTCGTGGCTCGCGTGTCCCTACGGAGACGCGGAAGGAGTTAAAGGACCCACAACGGTGGAATTGCCGTTTACGGTCAAAAGAAGATCCCGAATGAAACCGGATAGCGCGCTCCGCGTGGACCGCGCTCTACCTTTTTATTCAGGCAATATTAATTAGCCGCGAATGGTTGTTACTTTGTACTGGGGGGAGGGGGAGAGGGAAAGGGGAATAAAATTAGAGATAAAGATATGTGAAAAAAAGTTATCTCTGCATCTTTTTCTTATTTAAGAGTTGCGTAAATAGAAAACGTTGTTTTATACATTGTGAAGATAAAAACCTATACAAAATTAAGATAAAAAAAAAAAAAAAATTTCTCATCAAATGGTTGATAGCTATATACAGCTGATAGTAGAACATCTGAGAGAGATTTTCTTTGCGGTAATTACAAAACAATAAGATCTAATCGAATAGGAACATCCCTCCGCGCCGTGAATCACGCGGCGAATGCGCATCAAATACACCTGCGCAAGACGGTTTCCTTTTACGTTTATAATAATTGCTCCTCGACTTGCGTGGGTTGATTCATTAATTCCGAAGCGTGTGGCATGTCCGCGGAGAAACGGACAGAGATATGCGCTGCGATATGCTTTGACGATGAAGTCAGCAAACAAAGCTGACCGAACGAAGAAACACCTTCGTTCTATACAATAATTAAAGAAATCTCGCGCGAGCTACGGGTTCCCTACTTAATCGATCGCATACGGAACAACTTCGTATGACGACGTAATGTGGAATTAGTCATGTTTTATGAGACTTCGAATTTTTCTTCCTACATTATACTCATCTATAGAAATAGAATTTCTATGTTATTGCTCTCTCTGTGTCGAAAGCGAGGGTGCGATTCGAGCGCATCGAGATTATACACAAATCTTTGTTTTACTTTTGGGTTTTTTGTTCCAACCCGCACTATTCTCGGGCAATTTTTATTTCACGGTACGTGTGTGACGCCGCAACGCGATTAGTGCCCAAATCCAACTTCACATTCCGAAACATATCTCACTAAACGACATTGACTCCGTCAAGTTTCCGTACAAACGCACACAATTCCCTTTCTTTCGCATTTCATGCGCGGCTATACATCTCTCTACACCCGATTCGCTTGGAATTCGTACTCGACGAACGATCTCGCGGACATTGGCCGCGGCGAGACGCGCGCGCGATCTTATAAACCTCTGGATTTATTTATCCCCGTGGCATAAAAATTCGATCTCTCGTCTCATGCCAACTACGAGATTTCCCATTCGCCGCGCGGTTTCTATCGTATCGTATTCGCCGGTATCGGCTCCCACACCACCGGTCGCCGATTATTCCGCAATCGGCGAGTGCCGCGCGCGACGCCTTCCTTTCTACACCTGCGCCGCCGCGCTATCTCTCGCGCGCGCGCGCGCGCGGCCGGCTCTTCTCTATCTCCCTCCGCTTTCCGCTTTCTTCACAGCGCCCGACTGAGAAGGAGAAGCGCGGAAAGTGAAACAAGTTGGTCGTAGCGACGAGGAACGGATAGCAGAGCGCGGTATCGTTTATTCCGTTTAAGTAAAGTCAAGGCGCGACGGGATCTTGCGCACACAAATCAGTCAACCCTTGCGAGAGTGGAAGACGTTCACGCGCGCGAGAGGCGTCCAATCCATCTCAGGTGAAATCACCCTCTACCTCGGCCTCGAACGTTCTCGTCCCAATCGGTTTCCGCGGAACGTCCTCCACGTCCTCGTCCTCGTCGGCGGCGACACCGTGAGAAAGCCGATCGCCGCCGATCGTCGCGCCGCGGCGCCGATGCAGGCGCGAATACCCGCACGACGTGTTTCTTCCTTTTCGCTCCTGATTTGCCGCTCGTTTATTTTCGCGCAAACACAACGACGTGGCGCGATAATAGATACTCTCTTGGTTTCTTGGAAATTACACGGCAATAGATACTTTGTACACGTACGTTGCTATAAACATATGATTTATCAGACACTCTGTGTAATTTTAATCTATGATCTTGATTTTTATACATCAAATGTTAAGCTAATCTGATACATCGTATTAAAAATAATTAATTACATATATGCGCAAGACTCAATGTGTTTGTTACAAATGCGTGAAGAAAAAATTCTTTTTGTATTATATCAATATATCTTAAACTCGCGCGCTGAACAATTGTAATAAACTCGATTCAAGGTATACGGATACAATCTCGCGACATTCTTTCAGTTCGCAGTTTGATGATACATAAAAAGTACGTTGTGTGTTTTTCAGGAAACGAGAATTACATCAAAGAAAAAAGAGGTTATAATCAGAAAGCATTAAAAAAAAAATCAAGGACAGTCGCATTAACGCGTGGCAATGTGAGTACACGCGACAAGACTTTATCGCCGCGCGCCGTCTTTTTCTTGGCCGAACGATCGAAGACCTCATAAAACCAGAAATCCCGCGGTGACATCCAAGTCGTTTTTATCCGCCCCAGGGAATTACCTTTCTCGCGACTGTGGCAAGGCTATCAATTTCCGATAATTCCACTTGGTACGTTAATGGGTTAAAGTAATTTAAAGCATTATTTCTGTCACACAACTACGATGTATTTCGCGAATTATATCGATCGCACCGACGAATCCAGCTCGTGCAGAAAAAAATTTAATTTAAAAATTTTCTTCTTTTTCTTCAATATTTTTCTTCGATATTATTTCTGCACAACACCCTGCACTAGCTCAAGCTCATTGGATCGTTCCTTTTGGATTTCTTCTTTTTCTCTCGCGCGTTTATTTAAAAAAAAAAAATATTTGTTCCTCTTAAAAAGTATTATAAATATTGTGAAATTTATTTACAAAAACAAAATGCCGTAAAACTTAAAATAAAATTTACATTGTATCAGAGCGCGCAAAAAAAAGACAAATTTCTTACATTCTTAATCGCTGAAACAACAAAACAATCATGACCGCTAACACGTCCAGCGGCAGAAAATATTCGGAGAATGAAGAAAGTGGTGCGATTGCCAAATTACTGCGGGATGGGAAACTCATGTACTGGCTACTCGTGAAGATAAAGGTACCGTTAGTTATCTGCTCGTACGTTTCACAGTCAGAATGATTGCGCATTAATTACGTTCGTAAAGATTAATTAGACTAACGTTAACCGACTTGTATCCCATCCGCGACATTGCGGCATGATGTATCATTGAGATACGAGCAGTCTTGACGAGAAAGCTCTTTATAAGTGTTGAAAAGGTTCCAGAAATACTTTTCACTCTTAAAAAAATTAAAAAGTAATGATTTTAATTAAAAATGTGTTTTTAATTTTCTAGTACTATATAAATACATACGTATTATGCAAAAATAGTAAAAAAAAAAAAAATACTGTCATCATCAGTCGTCTTTTTTAATAAATTATCCATGCAAAAAATCAGTCAACAATCATGAAAAATATTTTCGTTCGGGAAACGGTGATCAAAGTTGCGCGGAAAGTGCGGCACGTATAACGATACTTGACTTCGATACTTTTACCGTGGCCGAGAGCGAGTAAAATGCTCACGCAGCCTTGTACCAATTGGGATCGGTATCGCGCCGCCACACTGCGCGCGCGCGCGCTCCGATCCCTTTTACAATGTTCGCCAGCGTGTACACAAATGAAATCGCCCAGAACAGCGGTTAAAAATGTGGGTCTCTGCCGTATTCGAGCTCGGCTCGCGTGTATATAGATACTGTGTAAAAACTAGATCCGCCATATGCAGCCACCGGGCACCGCGGAAAAACGCTGTTTTATAAGCGCGCCTTCTCTAACCGTCGACACGTTCCTTTCCTCCCTTTCCGCGCGCGGACACACACGTTATTTACTTTGCCGGATTTGAAAGCTTGCGTGATGCATGACAGACGCCCGATGTTGCAAAAATTCCTAGCATTTAAAAATAATGATAAGGTTGACTGTAATTACCTGGCATTTACTTAATTATATGCAGCATATTTTATTAATGCGTTTCTTAATTTTCAATTCTAATTTATATAAAAAAAAAAAAATACTGTAGATGCGAGTTTTATCAATTACATTAAGAATAATACATCTCTCTCCGCGACAAAGCGCGCGAGAGAAACATATCCTGTGGGTCATCTCGCATTATCGTGTCTCTCTGCTTAAAGAGATAATCTTAAAAGTAATCTAAGAAGAGGGGCGATTAGGAAGAGTATCGGATTTTGTATCAGCCAGTAGTGAATTGCGAATGAAATCAATGACGGAACGAGAATATTTTTAAGAACGATCGTAAAATCGGAATTCCCGAGTACGATTCGGTCTCCGGTAACAGTACACACACACACACACACACACGCGCGCGCGCGCGATCGGACGAGAACGTGCAGCGCGCGCTACTTGCGAGGACAATCGGTGCTAGCGAACAACGGTCGGACAACGACGATAGCGACAAATGCGCGATAAAGAAAACGTGTGTCTTCTATTACTTCCAAACGCGCTAAAGCAAACACCATCTTATACAACGTATATAAGCCAATCGGACATAAGGCAATGAAGGATCGAGCGGGGGCAACACGTGCGCGATAATAACCGAGTATAATTATGATCCTACTAGCCGTTTTCTCGAGGCGTTGCGAGGAACCAACTTGTCGAACGACGTTCCGCGACTTTAATCCTGAAAATTACAGGACTATAACGGTGTCGCGGTAACCGTCACGACGAATATACATATACGTGTAATATGTACATACTCGCACCTACGCGCCTAAGCGGGCCTAGGCGAGACAAACTATAAAGATACAGAGTTAGGGAGGTCACAGCGCGTTAAGCGAAGCTTTAATCAATAAATTAATAGTTTCGCGGGGGGGTAGAGTGCCCCTACGCTACCGTGTGGCACTCTGACCCCCGGCGGTTGCGTCCCCTTGCGCTGCAGGAAAAGGAGAGAAAAAACGTTCGCGGCGGCGGCGGCGGCGGCGGCGTCGGGCAATAACCGTAAAACCGGCTTTTAATGTTCCGCACGCATCGGACTATCGTGCATCGTGATCGGACGTTTTCAGAACCTCTTACCGACGGTTCTGTACACGGAACGCACACACACACACACACATACACAAATGCACCGAATGCGTATACATACGTACAGGCGGTTTTGTTTCACGTCGCGTTTTCTCTCATAACTTTTCAACCGAAACCTTTCGATATCTATGGCGCACGCGCGCTCCGGGATCTGCATATCCTTAGAATGGCGACAGGACACAATTTGCTCGCACCGCAAATAATTCGAAACTGGCACTCGTTCCAGCCAATGCGAGATGCGCACGTCGCATAGAGCTCAATATATTATTTTCTCAATGTTTGTGTACGCTTGTTTTCACATATATAGGCGAAGCACTCATCTAATGCAAAACTAATTCTGTTAGAACACAAATTATAAATAAAACATTGCGTATTTTTGGTGCAAACTTTGTCGTATACATACACACATCTATTTTTCGTCATTCCGACGAAGAAGAAGACAAATCATCGAAAATGACGGTCTTGTTACAACACACAGAGAGTTTATAAATAAACGTTTCGGAGCCGTGCATTAGACATGTGCCTCGCACTTACGCTAACGATCTCTCACGCTCCGCGCGCGTTTTATTATACGTTCGCGAACACTCTCCAATTATCATAAGTAAATTGCAACTTTGCGGGCACGATATAGGCTCGTGTTCTCCGCCGCAATTACGACGCGCAAACTCGTACGCTTGAACGTCGGATTAATTACGAACTCGACAGCTCGCGGATCCCTCGCGTCTCATTGTTAACGATTCTTGCGGATTGCTCCACCTTATTTAATCGGGAATGCGCAACGACTTGATTATAATCATCCTTTAGACAGGTGACTTTCTCTCGCGCGTATATTAAGGCGTAATCTTGCGACTCTCTTGTTCGCAAACAGCCACTCCCGTAAACGATTAATTAATTGAACCATCAACGTGGGGTTTTTCTGAACCTTCAAGTATACAGTTGCGACACATACTCGCGGTGACATTAACAAGTTAAAGAAACTCCTGTTGAACGCGCGCTGATTGATTATTCCGCAATTTTGGAGTGGAAAAGATAAAAGGATGATTTTCCTTGAAAATTTCGATTAATAAGATCGCAGAAAAAATACGCGCTTGTAAATGTGTAATAAATGCGTAACTTGATGAAATTGCTCGATTACATGCAAAACAACACAAAAACAGGACACTGACGTTTAATTGACGTTTACGCAACGTCAATAAATCTTCGTTTTACTCGATAACAAGAGAAAAGATCGATTGAATGACAGAGCTTTCTCTCAAAAAGTAATAAAAAAAAAAAAAAAGAGGGAGTAAGTAACAGTAAATGAGTATTTCCGATAACAGACGCGTGGCCTTACAGGACGGCGATCACGTTCATTTACATTTACAACGTAAGGCCACCGCCTTATATGCTCATTCTTTGATGACATTTTTCTCTCCCGGTACTTTCTTTTTTTCATTGACGTACCACGAAAATGGAGCGCGTCGCGAGCTCCAGTTTTACGCGACGCGCTCTTCTGCGCCATACGATCAATCAATGACCGTCTCATATCGCGATAATTATGGTAAATCTTTTATATAAAGAAAAACATAACTTTTAACGACAGAGAGAAAGAGTGAGAAAAAGAGAGAGAAAAGAATTTCTAATAAAATTTGTTTCCGATATAAAACGATAATTCGATTTCTTATAAAATTTTCATTGTAAAAAAAAAACTCAATTCATCAAGAGAGTATACGTACAAAATATAATAATACGTACGTGAAAAATATAATAATAGTGATAAAGTATCTTGTATATAATTGAAAAAATATGTACGTGTGTTTGGGTGTAACCCAAGTAGCAGTATGATGCATATGATCTTTAGCGGCGTCCAAGAACACCTATACTTTAGCCTTACCAAAGAAAGCGAACCGGTTTTTGTGTATTGTTTTCTTTTGCTACTCTCCGTAGCAACCATTGGATGCACGGAAAATAAAAAAAAAAAAAAAAAAAAAAAAAGAACTACGAAGGTAGAGGATTAATCTTCTATGAATCTTGCTCAAGCCAATTTTACTCGCGTTATGGCGAAGACCATCTTTCTTCTTGATGCCTTGCATAATGCGCGCTTCTCAATTGAAATGGCTAAAATATAATCGTATATAGCTTCTTGTACGCGTTTAGCTTAAGGCGGTTCAATGTTGCGTCAGGACATTACGAGCCAAATATAGACCACCCATCGTACATCCTTCTATTCGCAACTTCTCGTAAGTCGCGGCGAACACATAAACTTGATTCTCATCAAATAAATTGTGCACGAAGAATATAATTTAAAGTAAAAATAGAAAAATAAATGTTAAAAAAAATGCAAAATATATGTAATACCGAACCATCCACTTAATTCAATATTGTACAGTTTCCAAGCAACACTTGTGCGCCAACATAATAAAAAAAAAAAAAATAAAAAAAAAAAACAGCTGCAACACACGGTTGCTCTGCAATTACCGAAAGAACTAGCGAACGTAAATTTTCTGCGTGTCCTCCCGCAAAGCATGATACACGATCGAAAAATAATTAGTCGCTAATGGCGGCCAGTAATTTGACTCCAACCGCGAGTAATTTGAATCATTTTGTCGTGCTGGGATTAGTAATTAGCGGACCGGCTTCGGTAGCGCCGTCGTATATCAAGCATGGTTTATAGGAATTCGATACTTTGTAAGCGACCGACGATTTACGAGAGTCGTTATTAACTGTTACTATAGCGATATATCGCAATTTTCTGCGGGAGAATGCAACAAATATCAATGTATGTGCGTGCCATATTTTTCCGTTGCTTGTAAAATACACTTAAACGTTAAATAAACATAGTTAATCGCGAGTTGTATTTGTAAAATTTTGATACGATTGTACGAGTTGCACGAGAATTATATTATATGCACGATCTCGCGCAAAATTTTCAACGATCGTGCAACGTAGTGTAATATCCCACAGGGGCCCTGATCACAACTCGCTCCGATATTACATATTTTATGATGTATTAACGGTAGCGAGAAATCGGTAATTGCATCCATTTACCACGGCAAGCTGTTTGGAACGAATTATACATTCTGCAAGTGTCGATTTATTGGAAAGCAGCAACGTATAACAGATTGCAAACCAAAAACTTCTGCTCGTAATCGTTTAAATATATATCAGTGCGCTTTTAATAAAAAAAAAAAGAAAATATATCGAGACAACAAAACGCGCGAAATGGCTTTTGCAAGCTGATCCTTTACACTGTATCGCGCGACTCATTACACGAGATGATAAATTAAAAAAAAAATTTTGAGAAAAATAAAAATATAAAAAATAAAATATGTAAAACTGTCAAGTGTTTTACGTATATATTTAAATATATTACAATCTCGAATTCTAAAGGCAATAGAAATAACAAATGAAAATAAGTTACGAGCCTGAAGTATTTTTTTTCTATTTCTTCTTTTATATAAACGGGTTTACTCTTTTTTTCTCTCTTTTACCTGTTTCCGTCTGCACCGGCTTCCATTATAAGACACAAATTATGTATCTCTCGCAATATCAATTTTCGTACTCAATCTATTCGGTTGCAGCATGATGATCGATAATGACGGTTATTACAAGGGAGTTTGCGCGTAATACGTCGCCTGTTTTTTCTCGCGTTTTTCTTGTAACCTGTCTCATAACGATTTCGTCGTAAACAATGACTTTTCTGCCCATTCTTTTGAAACAACTTAATTAAGATACAAAAAAAACGGGCAGTTCTTTTAATTCGCAAAAAAACGCATGGCAATTTTTATCTACTCTTTGTTGCGTATATCATCTAACCTGACGAGTTGCAGTAAAAATAAACAAACTTTTTTTACAAAGTTTTATAGATTATTTGTTTGTTACAACAATGAATTAATTTGATTCGAGAAAAAAAAATATATATATATACACACACATATACTTACGAGATATGAAGTACGTGAGAATTCAAGCGAGATCGCGATAGGCGGCAAAAGTTCGTTGAGACGAGATTTCACACACAGAGAATTCTCACTGTCTCTCGGAGAGACGCGAGACTCGCACGTATGTGCGGTGCAAAGACTTATGGCCTTGGCACTTAATATGCAGCGGTAAGTCATTAGGGTAAATCGACTATTAGATTATCAAGATACCGTCGGGGCGGCGCACGACAACGTCTCTTTTTCGATAATCTTAAGCTGCGCGCGCGCGCGCACACGCACGATCTTAACGAGCCGTGGATGTGAGATGCGGTTGCGACAGAGAGCGTCAGACAGATATTTATCACCAGCGTCGTCGAGACACGCGGAAAAGTTCGCCGCCGATAATTAAAGCCGGGATTTATTATCGCGCTCTTCATTGTGGCGCTAATCTTTTATCGCACTTAGATTTATCGCCGGCAGTGAAACTAGCCGGCGCCGCTTTGCGTTAAGACCTGCTCAAACATAGTTGCTGTTTTAATGTGACATCCCTACATTGTTTTCGTAAAACAATCAGTTTTTTTTTATACACTTAGAGATTGATGTAAATGATTTTTTTTTCCGAACGGACGCGCAATAAGGAAGAGATTCTCACTTTGGTAGAGAAGCCAAAGAAAAAAAAAAAGCGTCACAAAATTTTCACAAACTACGTCACGGGACACGGATGTCGCTCGAAAGATTGTCCCGCTATAACAGACCTTTATTCGAGTTATTACATTTATCGCGCCCAACATTGGCGCTTTGTATACGTGCCAGACGATTTTCGCAAAATGAATCTTTCGTAATTACGCGGAAAGCGGCGTGCCCGTTTTGCCTTAGGCTCACGCGAGCTCTGGCATCCATCAACGTCGTCTTCGGCATCGGGCTAAGGAATGCCGCGAAGAATTGTACACCATCGATAATAACCGTCCCACGATCGGCATGAACGACAAAAAAAAAAAAAACTTTCTTTTGCTACTAATAACGTCTTATTAGTACGGCGGCGGTGACATATGAAGGATGATTATAATGAGGCCCTTTACATCTTAACGTGACAAATTGCGATTGCGCACGTTACCTCGCGACTCGCGGAATCGTGAGTGCGTGCGTGCGTGCGTGCGTGCGTGCGTGCGTGCGTGCGTGAGCGCGCACAATCAAATGGGAGAAACTTCGATCGACGAGTTTTCCTGTGTGGCGAAACTATTCGAGAGTGCTATTCGCGAAATTTTTTCAATCCGATCGACGGTATCTTGTCTATAACATTCTTAGAATTGTCGGTGTGTCAATCTAAAACACGAATTTAAATTCTTGATTTGTTTTACAAAAATTAAAACGTGTTACTTGTTGCGCGCTACACTCTGTTTTATAAAAATAAAAAAAAAAATAAAAAAATAGAATAAGAAGTACAGACTGTCGCAACTTAATCTAGTTAATGTAAAAAATAAGCGCGGAATCGAATTATGTGAGCTGCTTAACGAGAAGAGTCATTTCTAACGAATTGCGCGCGTCGGCGACAAGCGGAGCATCTTTTTGCACGAAGGCGTGCCGAGCCGCGAGTGCAAGATGCTGTGAGAAGTAACGCCGGACGCAATAATGTCCGGACCGTGATGAGTGCGATAGATCTCCCGGTAGTAAGCGTAACGAACAAGACGGGCGATGGCAGCAGTCTGACAAAGTAGACAATCCGACGATTGCGCGTAACTACTTCTATGTTGTTCCGTTCATGCCGTGTTCTTCCATGCTACGCGTTGAAAATTGCAGAAACCAAGATCGATGACAGGATATTAATCGATGTGCACGTGTAAAGTATGCAACGTATCATAAAACTAAATTATATGTAATTAATTATATATAATAAATTATATATATCTGATATAATGTTATTAAATAAAAAAATATAAAATTCTATAAAAAAATAATATCACAATAAGATAATAAAAATATATAAAATGAATTATTTTTAAACACTTAAGCGTGTACAAAAAATACAAGTTGATTCTAATTTCGAACAAATTTTTAATAAACTAAAGATTTCTTCAAAAAGAATTCAGAGCAATAATGGCAACAGATTGAAGAACAAAGAAGTCTACTCTTGATTAGTTCCTAGAAGAACTGCAAAAAAAAAAACAAACAAATCGGTAGTTCGCTAATGAAGAAGCATGTATATTTTTCACATGGCACAGGAACAAATGGCTAGCTGGTGATACATACATATCCGAATAGTAATATAGCTGGATTATACTGTGCTCAGTGACTAATGAACCTTTACAGTCACCTTTACGGTCTGACTGTCGACGCAACGCGACTGGCTAAGTTTATTGCCGATGCTAATTCACGAGTCTCAGCAATTAGAGACGAAAGTGGAAGTTGTCATGAGAATCGTTGGTTATTCACCTGCGAAATCCTATGTCTATTCGCGACACAATGTCGATATATCAAGCTCGAGATATCTCGCTCTTTGATTCAATGCATATTAGAACGCGTTTGAATAAAAGAAATGCAAATAGTGATCATGTACCTAATATTAGTAGAGATTATTTAATTTAAAATGCACCCGAAAATATCCCGAAAAAAATCTTATTAATTTTATAGCATATACATATATACTATTTGTTATGAAAATTGTACATATATATATATATATATATATATACATACAATTTTCATGACAAATAGTATATATATATATATATATATACATATGATCATACTAATCTTACCATATTTGCGCACATCTGCTGGCAAAGATCCTCAAACAAGTCTAACGTATGTTTTATGCGCGGAAGAACAAAATTTTTTTTTTTTAATCGTTGACAGCTCGACAAGGGATACGCCAAGAGATCCGGGTGACAAGAAGACACGGAAGGTCTACGTAGAAAAACCGGTATGCCGGTAGCACATACGCTTATAAATTACAAAGCGGCAGCAGGTCTTCGAAGATCAGTGACGAAGACGAACGGTGCGGCTGAATACAAAAAGAAACTTGGCGAAAGGAATATTCATATAATCGAGCAACTCGAGAAATTCTTAAGTAATGCATTACCTTAAAAAAATTGCGTTGTTGAAATCATGTGAAAATCACATTCTTCTCTCTTCGTAATTAATTCCATTGAACTGAGTAAATAATAATAATTTTATTTACATAAACACACCAAGAATTACGTGTAAACTGAAAGATCACAAGTAATGCCGACTCCGCACTATGCACGTGATGCGTCGATAATCGATAGTCGATACAGACCAGTGCGTATATACGCACTTGCAGTCGGCACGGCCGATAGTGATTGATGATGATTAGTCGTCGATTTGCCGATAAGGAAAATGTACTTTGCTAAGGCAAACCTGTGACGTAGACCGCGATATTAGAACGTCGTGAACGTTAATGTCAATCGCCGCAAACAAAGCGCAATTACTGCGAAAAAGAAGAAAGCACGCACGATCGCGCGCAATAACACAAAAAAGCATTCGACCTTTCTCAGTCCAATTAAACGGAGTGTGCTATATACATAGCTCTTCAGGCATTTAAAAATTTACTGCAATAAAATAAATTAAATCTTTACAAACAAAATATAAAAAGTTACGTGTAAACTTTGTAAATACGTAAAATTCTTTTTACAAAACTAAAATGTGTGAATTTCGTTAAACTCTTTTCGAGCATGTTGGTTCGAATAAACGTGTCAATGTTCGCACAGTAAATCAATAATCTTGCGCAAGACGCTTTACGATCTCGTAGAAACATCATAGCAGTATTACTCGCCATTTATATGTATACCGTGTGTGTGCGAGTTAAGTTACCTACCACGCATTTACGAGCACATCTTGAGCTTCGTTAGAGATCATGCTTGTGACCGTTGTTGCGTGTAGCGACGAAGATACGGATCTACCTGCGTGACAATCGCCGGACAACAAAGCGGTTGCATTTGTGCAGTTCTACCGGTTACTACGCGCGCGATACGCGATGCGTGCTGATAAGCGCTCGCGCACGATTCCACATCCTTTCCGGCACTTTACCAGCAACCGTTCGTATAAATCTCTAGCGCGATATTCGAACCGCGATCGAGAGACAAAGTATGTAGTTCGAACGCGTTGTGTAACGCATTTTTTCATGTTTTTCGTAAACTGTCGCGTCTTCATTATAGAGATAAGTATTTGTCTCATATTTTTCGCGTTGGCTATGATAGTCGGTGTTGCTATGCGTATTGTTATTGAAAATTAAAAAAATCTAAGATAAAACAGATATTACATATAGTGTAAAACAAATTCATTCTTATTTATTTTACTATAATGTTACTTATTTATACGGATAGTAAGGTCTGTAAGTTTTTTTTCTCGAAGAGAGAAGTTACAGACCCACCGCGTGGTTAAAAGCATCTTCTGTACCGTAGCAAATCACGGTCGCGACCGGGAAGAGACAAGATGATGCCGACGAGACGCGTACACGTTTAAGGGTCTCGGCGGACACTCGGGACACATTAAGACCCCGTATCTCGCCTAAAGGAGCGAAGGTAGAAATCGCACTCGTGCCTTGCAACCCACACCAGTCCAATCATTACGTCAACGATAAAACGTTGGTAAATAAACTCTCGGGCGTTTCTTTTCGTAAACGATTGATGAAACTTGAATACCAGCTGTCAAAAAAACAATTGCGAAAAATTGAGAATAATTTTGCAAAATGGACGCGGTCTTTTCACTAAACCGGCACCAAAGCCGGTTATAGCGATAGATCATAAAGTTTGAAAATAGCGTATCTTATTCCGTTACAGGTGTGGGGAGAAACCTCTGTTAAAAAACTATATGTTATATATAATTTCGCTTTTCATGAATGCGCACCGATCGAAGCTATCGTTTTGCGCGCTTTATTATAACGCGCGTTTTCGAAAAAGAATCGCGGAAAACTTCGAAATCTCAAATCTCGGACAGTCAGAGCAAAGTCAGAACGTTTGCCCTCTCGCGTACCGATGTTTTACAGTCGCGTAAATTTCCCGTCCGATTGCCTCTCGCGATCTTCTAAACGATTTACGATACGATCTTACGAAAGAGATATATCTCACCGGCATCACACGCGCAACGCATGAGGAATACGCATGCTCGATAAAAACATGAAGCTATACGATCTGCTGGATTTAAGACAGTTCGCGTAATACTCGAAAAGGAAAGGAACAATAATTCTAGTAAAATATTTTCGCGCTGTGTGCAGTTAGCGCAGCGAACAATTTAAGTTGCTCGTAAACTCAATATAGAAAATTATTACACGCGCGCGTGTAATAATTAACGATACGTTGTGATAAAACATAAACCATGTGCTTATGTGTCACGTGATATTACACATCCACGTGACATGACGCAATAACGATGTTGTAAAGTTTAAGGCCGACAGAAACTCAAATGAGTTTCGACGCGATAAGGAAAAAAAAAACAAGTCGTCGTTTCTTCGAATACGGAAAGCCGTTAAACATTTTCTACGAAACACCGTTATGCGATCTTTCCGTCGCTCGATCTCAAGCATCCTTAGTTAGCGTGATTCAGTCGCGGGTCTCCGGTACAAGCTCTCACACACACGTTAGGGATCTCACGAGCCCTTCGAGGGACCGGCAGGTAGTCGATCGGTGATTAGACTGGCAGCTTGTTGTTCTGATCGCCGCTAAATATCTTGGCTTCGACGAACGACGGAACTACCGGATTCCCTGGCGTGTCCTACTGGATTCCGCTGCACCCTGCTGTCAGATTCTAAACGCACCGCTCGGTAAGTCACCACGTGGCTCTTCAGAGTTACTAACGAGAATCTATTTAATGAGAATCTATCAAACTTAAATTATACATGCGGGAAAATGAAATACTTCCGCAGAACTTTTTTGTTCTACGATTGAGAGAATGTTTACGAGATTGTAGAATAATATTATTTGTATTTGTCGACAAGGTTGCGACAACCGTTAGTTCGTACGTATGTATCACGTGCGTGTATGTATTCGTGTGCCGAGGAGGTGACAAGATAGCGTCGATTGTACAGGTAAATGGTCGCTCGATAGCAGTTGCCGAATAAACACATACTATATATATTCTTATTAATTTTTAGACCGCTGGCATTTTTCTAATAAAATAGTGTATTTTTTTCTCGAAAATTTTCGTGTATATTAATAACATACACGTTATGTAGAATCTCGAGGTTTAGGGGCTTTTGCGGCGGAGGTCACGTATGAAAAAAATTTTTTTCTGAAAATTGCCATATTTTAGTTTCTGGTTACCAATTTTGAGTGTAAATCTGCAAAATTTTGAATTTATGAGTAATACTGACGATACGATCGTGTATAAATGTACAAGCTTCTAGTGAAAAGGAAGCGTAGAATGAAATGAAGAAAAATTTCTCATTTTTGCGCATTATTTAGTATTTATATATATTTTTTTTATATTCATATATCACATATCCTCTAATTTTTATTCTCTTGTTGACGAAATTCGAACGATAGAATCGCGCACATCTGACTCCCATCTGCGCGCGCGCAGAGTGAAATAAGCGAAGTATTTTTCAAAAAAATTTTATCTATGATTAATTAAAAAATATTACTGTAATTGGTACTTAACAAATATAAATAAACACACGTGTTTATATATATATATATATATATATATATATATACAAAAGTGAATACACTTACTGTGTATTTACTACGTATATATATATTAATTGGTATTTTTATGATCAATTGAACACCTCAGAAATATATAGAAATATCAAAGCCCCAAAAGGGAATTTTGCGGCGGTCTAAAGGTTAAGAAGTATTTTTCTCTTCCGCGATTCCGAGTCCTAACAAACCATCGGTAATATGTGTTGATAACAATATAACATCTTTTACTAATTAACTTATCAATCTAATAAAGAATTATCCACACGATTATGTTTCCGACACGCATATTGTTATAGATCTTGATAATGTGTGTATTAAGTCAGATCGACAGATCGACATTGTCGCTTTGACAGCTTGTTCGTATCTTTGACATTGAACAGCTTCGCGGAGAACGGGAATGTTCTCTATCGACATGCGATTCATGAAACATGAATCTCGAGAAGAGAGCGAAGGAAACGTCGCGCGCGCGTTGATGCACGACACTAAATGATGCTGTGGAGAACGCACATGAGGAAGGATCCAATAGCGCATAAATTTGTAAAATCGATCGCCATCCTACTCAAGTATCAACCCTCGTGATCAATAATGGCTCAATCGCGCCGTTAACGTAGCATTTATATTTTGTTCGACAATTTCTTTACCCACAAATTTTCCAGCCCATCTTCGTCGAGAAGCCAAGAAGGGATACGGTCCTCGTATGCATAATCAAGCAAGGTACGAGTAAATTCTCCTCGTGAATCTCCGGATACTATATATTCGCGCGCGAAGATGCGCATCCATCGGAGATTCACGCGCGCATCACGACAAAATTACCGGGAAACTTTTTTTTTTCATCACGCGCCAATCAGTATACACCGCCAACCTGACTCGTCTACCTCTTCTTGGCGGTGGTGGTGGTGGTGGCGGCGGCGACAGTTGAAAATAGTTTCGCGCCGACGAGCCGTGACTAAACGAACGGAAAACGATGGGCAGCCGGGACTGACAGCGTCTATGCACGCGTCATTATCCACTCCAGGTGCTGCGCGGCCGCGGCGTATTTGCATGTCAGCGCGAACGCCGCAGTCGCTAGACGCGCGTGACGTCTTGCACAACGAAGAGAGAACGAGCAAAAAAAAAAAAAAAACGAAAAGAAGAATCACACACACGCTGTCGGGGGGGAGGGAAAAAAAAAATTCGGCGACGGAATGATTTCAGACAGGGTTTTTCTTCGGAAGTGATGGAAACGAGACGAAGCGTGTGCTTTCCAGGTAGAACAAACATAGGCGCGTCATCACGCGCGTCGGACGCCAAGCTCGCGATGTCAGGACGGAGAACAGGTAGATCCTCCGTGTCAGATGCCTGATTATGAGCACGTGCGTGTATGCGGCATGGATATGTGGGTGTCAGCGCAACATACAGCTATACGCACACCAATGCCGTCGCGTTTTTACCATGACGATCGCGCCAGATGCGACGGGACTTTCGCGGCGCGCATCCTCGCCAGCCAGCCACCACCAGGTCTTTCGTATAAATCAAACCTTCGTTTCGCGCGCTCCTCGGCCGGCCGTATAGGTAGGTGTAATATCTTACGTCGGGGTCAAGGTGAATGCGTCACGCTCGTTTACGGGTTACACACGTGCGTGGATTAAGTACCACTACGGGCCATCGGGTACCAGAAAGAAAACTAATCTTTCCCGGTTTCTTCGCGTTTGACGGCGAGGCTTCGGAAAGCAACTCTCTCTCGCGCCTCGCCGGACTCCTTGACGTCCCCACGCTTGTACATCGCCTGCACGTTATGTTCCTGACTGTTGTAAATTTATTCATAACTTAAAAATGCTTGTATAATTAAGAAAAGAACATGTGAAATAAGATAGAAAAAAAAAAACTGTTGACAGATGAAATAAAAATTGACATTAATATGTTTTGCTTAAAGAGAACAGATTTTATTTCACGCAGTTAATTTTCACTCCGAAATAAAAATAAAACGTGATAATTTTTATGATCTTCTCTTTGTATTTCCGACAATTTGATAAAATTAAATTAAGTTACAGTGAAATCTCTTTTAAAATCGCAATAATAGACTAACAAAAATAAAACTTGTCGCTGTCTCGCGCCATTTCTTTTTATTGTTCGGACATACGCGATTAGGTTTCTGACAGGATTGCGCTTGTTTATTGACACGCAACATTATGCAGCTCCGTAAGGTGCCTTTCAGGAATTCGCATTTCTTTCGCAATTGTTCTGACCAGTCATACTTACTGCAGTCAACCTGCGGGTTATTTGAAACAAAAAAAAAAAAAAAAAAAGTTGCTCACCTCAGCGGCAGAGCTCGCGCGTGCTGAGAATAAATAAATTAATAAATCGATCGACACGACCGGAGAATGCACACATGCGAGAAAGAAAAGATATATACCTGTTTCAACGGTATATCTCGAATAATTCTCGTGCGTCACACAACTACGTGAAGAAAAGAGAATTAAATGCTGATGCATCGACGATTATTATCGATTTGATTTTAATAAAGATAAAATGCAGCACGCGCGTCTCGGGAATTCGATGATGTAATCGAACGGAGAGGTATCGACTTCGTGTGTGAATTTTGGTACAATAAAAACCGATACAGATAAAAAAACGACAAAATAAATAATTAACAATTAGTAATAATTTGAACATTTATATAAGCTTGACAGAATTTTTTCGAAAAAAAAAAAAACCAATTATAAGCTTCATATTTTTCGGGAGAGTTGCTACATGTGGCAGATTGATGACAAAAGCGAAACACCGAGAGCAGATCGAAAGCGGTTCATTAAAATTTATTTATGAATGCTTGGTAAGGGCTCGGCGCTCGATAGTCTACGTCGGTCGGCGCGCGTATTAATATTTAACTCGCTCGCGGGTTTCGTTGTCGCGAGGCGTGTCATTGTGCGACACGCACCGCGCAATTTGCTCTACTTTTTTTCTAATACACGTACGCAATGCGACACGTTGCGCGCATCGTGCGCGTCTTCTCGTAAACGGGAGTGTCGTGGTTGGATCGGCGAGAAGATGAAAAAGTAGATGCCGCCTGCGCGACGGACCGCTATATAATCTCGTGATTGACTCGCCTACATTTTCCTCGCGCGTTTTCTTTTCATCTTGGTTTTTTACTTTACCGCCAGCACAAGCTCACCGCCGAGAAAGTCGGGAACGTACGCGGAAATCGAACTGGGAGTGACGTGTGATTTGTATTTCAATCTCTCGTCGACGTTGCTCGGTGACGTTGATTCGACTAAACAGTCATCAGGCTTTGCAAAATTATGTAAAAACAATATTTACATAACATGTATGTAAAGAGCTAATTTTACAACCGATAAATTATAATTGCGATATTATTTTATAATAGATATGGGAGATAAATTTACACAAAAAATTGCATTAATAATTTATTACTAAAATGCTAAAAGCATATAATGGCTTTGCACAAATATATATTCTATATTTTTCAATTTCTTAGCATTGCTAATTTCCGGCTTGTCGTCTCTTACTTCATCGCCGACCGAATCAGTGCATAACTCAAATGTCACCTAACTCGACGTAGATCTATCAAGCTGTGAGTTGAGAATCGATAGAAAGAGAATGGAAGCCACGACGGATTAATCTCGAAGTGCAGCGCGTGCAACGTGGCCCCGGCGAACGTATCGCGAACCGACGGCGCATAATTCATTTATTTTTGCGCTGTCAACCTTCACGTATTCTGTTGTCTCCGAAAGACTTAAACCGCGTCCTGAGTACTAAGAAATCGGCTGGCTTAAACGGACTCGCGGAAATCGAAAGAACGGCGCGCGTGTTTAATTTTTATCGCCTCGCGTTATCATGGCTCGCGAATACTTGCAATAAATATTTCACTCTATTATTTTTAACCTCATAACGATTTTCATAATTATCAATATACCGACTGTTATCGACTTGTTTCTATTTAAAAGTGAATTTTTAAAATACTTTCTGTATAAAAATAAATGTAGGTAGAAAAAAAATGATTATCTAGTTAATTCGATAATAAATTTCACTATAGTTTTTTAAATTTCCAAACAAAAACCCAACGACTGGAACATTTCGGATGTTTCATTAAAATTCATACGTGTGATGGAACGTATTTTGCTAGATAGTAAAAATCACTTCTTGCGGCAATAATATTCGCCGCACCCGTTGTTTCAAATTGCATCAGATCGGACGTGAAACATCTCAAAACGGTGGAACAAGGAGGTCGAATGTGGGTCCGTGTGCGACATCCACAACGACACATGGGGAAAATGCACCGATTTGCAGCGAGCAGTTTAGATGCACTTTGCGATTTGTCACGGAGTCGGACGTGCCGCCCGTTACGACAACCGATCGAAATCGATGTTTATGGTGAGCGGCCGACGTGGTGGCAATATGGTTGGGTAACTACTAGCGGGTGATTCGATGAGCCGGATCGTATGGGAAAGCCACGCTTGTGCGACTCTATTCCCTTGCCATTGTGCGCCACCGCGGTGACAGAAAACGAATGAGATTTATTCGCTATGTCGCGGACACCGACAACACCTTGTTCTCGTTCGCGTGCTCCACTTTTAACGCCGCGCTGGCGCGCTCTCTTACTTTGTTTCATAATTTACTTCAGAGACGGATATATAATAGAGCTTTTTGCTATAGCGTGTTCTGTGAACACGCTAATACGTGCGTTACGTAAACGCCATGCACACAGGATGACAATGTATCAGACAAATTTTTATAACACGATCCAAATAATTTTCCATACTGTGGAAAATTATCTGATCTCATTTGTTCCCGTTTGAACGCACTGATCGTAACATCAATTTTGTCTGATTGATATTAAAAATCATCTCTCACACGTTGTATATAATTTCTATAATTTTTCATCTCTGTATGTATAAAACCAAACAATTTTTCCAACTGTCGAAATTTATATCTAATTTCTGCCCTCTCTCTCGTAATGGCTGTCAGATTTTACGACATGTGTATATAACGATATATAGTAACACAGCGCCGAAAGAAAGTCGCGAATAGATACCAAAGACTTCCGCGGTCCAGCGGTGTCGTGAGACGATCGTAGAACGGCCGACGACGCGAAATTAATAATCCGTCGTTCCTTATGCCTCGTTATCGCGCATCGTCACGTCTTTATAACGCGGCCGACCCCCATACGTCAGATGTTATCGCCGTATCTCGTACTAGCTAGCAGCTAGTAAAGTAAGTGCGAGTAAGTATAAACTACCGCGCGGCGAGCCACCACCCTCTCGATGTTCCGCCCCAGCGAATAGATAACATCTTCGTGCATACACTCGTTCTGTCTTCTACTCCCCCCCTTCTCTCTCTCTCTCTCTCTCTCTTTCGCTTCTCGCGTTCTCAGCATCTCTACGCGCCTTCCTCAACCCTTCCGCTCAGCTCGCGACCGATCGCCCGAAGGCTTCCCTACGAGCTGCTACTTCAGTAGCTGCATCATCTGACTACCATAAATTCCTGTTAAGCGTCTATGCTGCGCCGATACGAGAGAACGACCATCAAACAAAACTCCGTTTGATATTAAAATTTTCTGATTTCTGTCAACGGCGAGATAGTATGTTTCGTAGATTTTATGAAAAAAATCGTGTGGGTTATAGAGATATATCTTATGCGTTCGTATATTCTTTTCGAGATTTCTCGGAGTCAAAGTTAAATTAACAAAGCCTCGGAATTTGTGTTATAAAGAATAAAAAAAAAAAAAGATATAATGAAACGTCTAGAGACAAATTCACGACCTACAATAAAAAATTTTCGTTATAAATACATTTCAGACGCTTAGACACAAATAATTATATCGCATTATCTTGTGCTTTTCTTCTTTGTTGTGCCAAGACAAAAGTCGTTTTTCTGAAAGAAACTTCCTTCATCGCCGACTTAATGAACGTATAACGACATTCAGTATTTCTCAAGAATTCAAATTATGAAATTTGCGAGCTTCGTTGAATAGAACGACGGACACACAATTAATTTGGCGAGCTGTTCTTTCGCGATTCTACGCGTCGTTTTGTTTGTGGAAGCCTTCTCTTTACAAAAAGAGCTGTTTATTAATTTAAATGAAGTTCATATTAATCATACAAAAAAAAAAAAAAAAAAAAAAAATAAGTTTGTCGCAAGCTCTTAAAAATCTACAAAAAGTTGTAATAACAAGTGTGTACGGAAACACACTTCTTCNCAAGCTCTTAAAAATCTACAAAAAGTTGTAATAACAAGTGTGTACGGAAACACACTTCTTCCACCACCTTGAGAATCAAATTGGACCGCAGAAGTTGAACCCGTACGCGGAAGACAACTGACTCGTTAGGCGCGCTTCGTATCGCTGACTCGCCGACGTGTTAGATCGTTCGAACGCCGATAACTGATAATTGTAGCACCGTGCTCGACTACGAGTATATCGACATCTTCGGAGATGTCGATCCGCCGCGTCGAAGCCGTACAAGCCGCGTGGGAGAGCACGCTGCAACCTCGCGTCCGAAGACTCTGCTCCCGCAATTGCGCTTCCCTCTTCCTCTTTTGCCTTCTTCTTCGATACATACACACTCTCCGTTTTCTTCCTCCTTCCTCTCCGTTTTTCTGTGGGAACGAAAAGATCCTTCTCCTAAGACCGCGATATATTGCCATTTGTTCTGCCCGCTATAAGGCAATCGAATATGTTTGTCAGTATCGCAGAATCGAACCCTCGAATCGCGTGAGAGAGATAGAGGAAAGAAGAAAATAAATAGATCTTGACCGTTATTTTGCCGCGGCGAATATGGTTTCCCCAGCCGATGAGAGGTGAGGATTACATCGCTGTGATACCGCCGACTATGTATACATACTAACAATCGCGCTTACATCGATATATCGCACACGGGAATCTTCTTCGTTTTCTCGCGCCGCATCAATTTTTCGTGTTCCTCTTGCGCTTGTTATTCATTTTGCGAAGATCGTGGATCTTCGAAACATTGCCGATAGAACGTAGCGGATTGGCGATTATGTTAACGTACAACTATCTCGGCGGAACAGCTCGAATCGCGTTGATCTGAAGCGAAATTTTCAATAGACTTCTTTTCTGAATAATAAAACACGTGTGTAAAGAAAAAAAAATATGCGTAAGTACTGGTGTCTCATCTCTAGGACATTGGTTTGCAGAACACATCCGCAATTATCTGCGCAACATGACTACGCAAAATACACAATGTATTAACGTTTATGCACGAGAGAGCGAGGTCATAGGTTGTGGACTTCGTTATAAGTTGTCGCAAATTTACTGCGCGACTTTCTATTGAAGAGGATAAACGCGCGCGCGTGCGCGCGCGCTAAACGGGAATTAAGCAATAATCCATTATCCCTCCATCAAATCTGCGTCTTTGCGAAAATATTTTATCCGTATTTATTATACGGAGCGTAAACATACATATAAGTATATACATTCTAGCATTATGTGCAGTTAATAAAATAATTTTTTATGTACAAAATAAAATAATTACATGTATAAAGAAAATTTTTTTGCAAAATTAAAGAAAAGAATGTTTAACAGACAAGATAGTAATTAATATAATTTTATTGTATGACGCGATAAAATCTTATGAATTAAATTAAGGAAACCTGCGCAAATACAATTTGATTGAGAAAATAATAACGTAAAAAATCGTTTTTTTTTAAAATATGAAACGTGATCACATTTTTTATTGCATTTTTGATACAATGCGTTTTCTTTAGTATTTACATAACTATAGGAAGAACCGTGTGTGCGAAGAAATATCGTTAAGTGAAACATCTTTAGTCGCTCGCAGATATTCGATGCTTATCGTGCGCTCTCTCCGCGGGGAAGAAACACCGGGGAACTAAGATACTAATCGCGACAGAGCGCGAGCGAGTATTATAAATAGGAAAATAATATTGGACATGTCGTCTCGCGTAAGCAAGTTGCAACGATGAGGAGCGACGAGGCTCGCCGGGTTCGCGAAGCGATTCATCACCGATGCCGATCGATGAATGCACGCCGCGAAGTTGACGATCGCTTGCCATCGCATCTCGCGGAGACAACCGAGAAGGAATATCTCTCTCTCTCTTTCTCTCTCTTTCCAGTTTCTTTCGCATCGCGTAAAAATGTCGCGCGCGGAAACGACTCCTTTGTCGACGTCGTGAATTATTATGACGTTAACGGGACGGCGCCGTGCGACGCGCGCGTCTCTTTCTTGTGACGGTGACTCGAGCGTTCGCCCGTTACATTATTGTTAATCGCTGACACAAGAGCTGGCAAATCATTCTGAGTGATGAGAGAGACGACTTTTCCTCGATAAGATATTCTATTCTTAACAATCATAGAAACTGCGATTTTCTGACGCACATGTGGCAACTTTTGTGAGATAAATTTTTAATATTGTTGTAATATTTATATAACTTAACACACACACATTACCTCTCGTCATTTTTTCAAGAAATGCTTGTTAGAAACTTATTTTCCACTTTTCAACAAAAATTTGCACCTCTATTACCATTTTATCTTAAATATTACAAATTCTAACGATTTTGAAGAAATTATGAAAAAATGTGAGAAATTAATTTTCTCACACACGTGATATTCCAATACTGAAAGCTCGAAAGATACTCTTATGGAGAAAGAATTGCAAAGAGAGGATCGCAAAATAGATATTTTCGCGTTTTTATACTCATAATAATTCTTAACCGGAACGGAAAGCGGATACGGAGAAATCGTAAAATTGAATAAGAGACACCTGATTATTGGATTAATGTTCGCGTGTTCGACAAACAAACACGCGTGGCGTGCAATTCGTTGATACATCGCTGAACACAAGGTGTAATCATCCCGATGTTGCCCCTCGGTAATTGCAACGTTTCCGCCCGGTTGTTCAACAATGATTTTCCCCGATCAGCCCCGGCGATTCGAGGCGAGGAGGCCATCGGCGTTCGGCGTACGGAGAAGGTCAGAACGTAATGAGTGATAATGGAAATTGCGTCTTCCATGCGGCCACATTTTCAGCGAAAAGTCTTGACATTCTCACGTGAAACCTCGTAGGGTAGACTATGACAATATCGGCTTCCTCGATCGTGAATATTTTCCTTACACGCGTTTATGTATAAACCAAGTCGCGAAAAGTAATTGCGGAAGAAATATTATCGACGTTCTTAAATCTCCTCGTTGTTCATTTGCCTGCACGTGATGGTAATCGACAAATTGTTTTTTTTTTTTTTTACGAAGAACATATGTGTGTGATAGTTTTTGTCGCGGCAAAAGAATTTTGTTCCGTTCGCGAAGCGGGATAAAAGTCAGAGATCGTGTGCGTACTCACCATACAGCGCGCAGACATACGGAGATTAGATTTAGCATTTTATGATCCGAAGACTTACCTGAAACAGAATTTATAACAACATTATAAGTAAATAATACGCATGAGAAATGCAACGTTTAGTTTCGATAAATTGCTTTAATTCCGACGCGTTCATTATTGCGGTCGAGGTAATTTCATGACAGAGATATATATATATATATAAGTCCGCGCGCGTCAGTAGTAAACTCAACATTGGAGTTTAATCTACAACATGATGGAAGACAATTGAAGTCCTTTCTCTGCCACGATGATGTGTTCTCTTCGAGAGAACTGCGCTGGCCTCCCATTCTGTCCATTACTAAGTACAGTTCCCACGTTTAGATTTATTACAAAGAGTTTACGTTATAATTGCCGCAAACATGCCGCTCTTTTGTCGTTAGTAAAAACTTATATATAAATCTTATAATCTCAGTAATTATTGCGCGTAACTAAATAATTCTCCATGATGTGAAAAAGATCTGCGTGCAACAATTTGACTTGTATTGGATAAATGACAAAAAATCTAAATTTTCGTCATTACGTCATATCGGTACGATACGACAGTAATCTACGGAAATTCTATCTACAAATTTTTGTACTGAATAAACACAATATTTATATATAAGTGATGTATAAATCTCTCTCTCTCTCTGATTGTAAATTTATTATTATCATCTGTAGAGTCGACATTGTGTAAAAAGACTCGACAATCAGCCGCGACAGGGTGGTCCCCGGGGCGATCTAACGACTTGCGCGGTGAATCAGCTACCTTTCGCAACCCGCAGGAGTAGTGGAGCCGCGCCGTCGTCGTCGCGATCGGAGAGACCTTCGTCCTTTCTCAGCGCGGTCGGGAGGATGCGCGCGGCTCTCTCTCTCTCTCTCTCTCTCTCTCTCTCTCTCTCTCTCTTTCTCTTCTTCAGAGTCCCTAGAGTTACTCTACCGCTCACCAATTCCGGTTCCCACGTTTACATTTCGTGCATGCGCAATGCCCGGCCGATGTATATAGCGGTGGTAGCTCGTTAACCGGATAACGGTAGGTCGGCTTGCACCAGCACGGCCGCGCTGTAAGCACACAAGACCGAGAGGCGCACCACGGCGGTCGAAGTGCAACAGCGGTGGCGGGAGACAAGAAGAGGAAGAAGAGAAGAGAGAACGGGAAGGGAACGTCCGGACGTGGCTTACTAGAGAACTACAAGGTATCAGGGAACGGCGGCAGATCCTTCGTGGACGCCCTTAGGCTTATACCGAGAGCCTACGTTAACGTGTCTATTTGAGATATCAGCGATCGGACCGACCGAGTAGGCTTCGGTACACGGCTGCTGCACGACGCGCGGCGACTTTGCCCTCGGGTCCTCCTTGGCTGCACCGACCGACCGGATGCGCTTGCTCCGCGGCTGCTGCACCTCTCGCGCGGACGACAGGTAGCATCGTCTCAGCGCCTGGTTTCCGCGTAATAATCGATGGAAGATTATTTAGAACCGAGTGACACAGCCGGTGGCTTACTCGAAGACCGGAGTTATGTTGGTTTACGACAATATGTAATATACGTTTAATTTATGACGCGTATCATCCGCCTTTATTAACGACGCGCGGAGAAAACCTGTCGCTTGAATGCAACTTCGATTCGTCGTCAATAAATTCATCAATTATTTTTGTCAGGAAATTAATGATTAGCGGCTTTCTCCGAGAAAACGCTCGTAATAGAAAACAAGGAAGTGTCAGATATCTCATTAGTTCTACAAATTTTTAGCTTCGTAAATAAATTTTGAGTGAGATTACACATCGCGATAGCTAAGTTTTTTTAAATTTATTGTCAACAAATATAATTCAAAATATTAATAGCTTCCATCAGCAAAAGTTCTAAACAATAACGGGACGTCTTTGAAGAGTAAAAATCTCTATTTTTCTTTAAACTTTTACTATTATACTTCTTGAAACTCGGAGCTTTGAGCTTAAGTTTTACACTGGATTTTTCGTTTAGGTTTAACACTTTTGACAGGTTGCACGGAGAGTAGAATATTAAGAGATGAATAGCGTCTTCACGTGTTCGCGAGAATATCTCACACGATCTTTTTGCCCGAAGCGCGTTTGCGCGCAACAAAGTTTGCGAAGCATAAGCGCGCGCGCGCGCGCCAGTCGCGGGTTCGGTTTTTCTCTCTCGCAGCGTACGTCATACGATGTAAAATCACCGAGATTACAGAGCACCACCATCCGAGAGCACCGGTGGCTTGCGTAGAAAAAGTCACGCGCAATACCCACAATTAAATAGAATATAAAGTCATTTACGGCATATAAGATATGCGTTCCTTTCCTTCCCAACCTTTAAGACAGAAAAGGACTTCGCATTAACCGCGTAATGAACGGAAGAGAACCAGCGAGTTGTTTTCTTTGAGAACGTCAATTAACGCCGCGTCACTGTGTTACGCGGCAAAAGAGCCGCGCGGTTTCTTTGTGTTCTCAAATCGGAAATTTTTATCTTATTACTTATCGGCGCGGTTAGAGCCAACATATTGTTTTATAATCAACGTTTACAATCTCTTTCAATGTTTATAATTGTCTGTATGTTCAACTATTGCGCATAGTTGAACATACAGTAAAATACGGAAGATGCAGTAAAATGTTTCTTCTCGTTAAAAAACAAATAAAATTTAACTTGTTAAGAAAAATATTTTTATCCCCTATTCTTTGATTTTTTAAATTTGATTATCAAAGATTTCTTCTCTCTCTCTCTCCTCTCATCTCTTTTAAATCTTTTTCATTCGTTCGTTTTATTTATTTCGTTACGAGAATAGGAATTTCTTTGCCGCGCATCGAAATCATTCAAAGTACGGCTTTAGAAAAGCTAATTCTAGATATAGATGGCTTATATGGCTTCCGCAGCTGTCGCTCGGATTCCGTTGGCATTGCGGAACTATATTTCGCAACGTCATCTTGATAATATATATCTTTCCTTCCACCGTCTCTTTTGCCTTCCTCTCACTGTGTTTCTGCATTTTTCAACGATTATTTTAGAAACTCTTAATGTGCAATGCGATATTTAATTAAGAGCACATAGATTTTATTATTTTACTTAATTTACTTCTTGCTCCAACGATATTTTATTATTTTATTTAATTCATCTTGCTTCAACCGCCTTAATTATTTTTGAAGAATAAATCAGCGAGGATAAATTAATTATCTGTTCTCATCTTGTGCAATGGCAATCGAACATCTAATAATGCGCATACTGGCACGTTTTATAAAGTGCCAATAATTTATCGCTTTAAAAGATAAATGTCGCGCATCATTTGCAAGCGAGTCATCAATATGGTGACGCCACTAAAAACCTATATATTTATCATTTTCTCCCCGCACGATGGGATAACAAATGTCAATCCGCTCAATAAATATGCATGATCGAACTGTACAGCCAGTTATAAATAGCCGAATATTTCGCTATATTCAAATTCTACACGCACAAAATGCTACTCGGTTGCTTGAGACAGAATATACGAAAGAACAGATCCGTGACAAAGCAATTAAGTGACTTCGTTGTAAATTTAATAGTTTCATAAAATTTACAACACACATACTTACATACTTATTATACTTTATTTGAAAGTATAATAAGTTTTGTTTCTCTCGTGTTATTTAAAATTCGCAAAACTGTAAAATACATCAAAACAACTTTACTTTCGCTGTATTTAAAAAAAAAAAATACATTGATATATCGAGTTGTGTGTATAATTAAACTCACAGTACAGAGATGAAGAATTTCCAATCGAACAATTAAAACTCACAGTACAGAGATGAAGAATTTCCAATCGAAGAAACGTCGTTTTCCACGTCGTTTCGTTTAGATCGATTCGTCGATCGTTCGATCAATCGGCCATTAAATACGTCAAATAGCCGATTAAATTTCAAGACGCGCACGCTTGAACGATCCTCGGTTATATAGTAACGTAAAATTTACCGTGCTTTCCCAATTGCTCTCGTCTGCGTATCGAAGAAGAACGAGAGGTGAGAGAAGGATTAGAGGTAATTTACGACTCCGCATCGCATCGCATCGCATCGCATCGCATCGCATCGCATCGTCTCGTCTCTCTGGTCTCCCATCGCAACGCTGCGTAACGTTAACGGCATTGAATGAAATAACGCCTCTACGAGTGAATCGTATATCAGCGCAATTAAGAGCGACTTCTCGTGCACGAGCGAGCACGAAATAAGGAGCGCAAGGGCCAACGACGCGAAGCTTGCGTTCGCCATTGCGCGCGGCAAGAGATTACCCGCTTTTATTTTCCGGACGGACAGATAGGTGGATGAGAGAGAGCATACATACGTACAGAGATAGAATTACGACCACGCGCGGCGGGCCTTACAGACTTGGATCATAGAAAAGGCCGCATGCCGGTGATCTCTCGCTATGTAGCGAGAAGTTGTTTGCAAGCGCAAACGATGCGCACGAGAAAATTACTGTCGATAATCGTGATGACGTATCCCTATATACGCTTGATTAATATTTAGTTTCCGCTATATATAGCGCGTGTGTTTTATATTATGGAAAATTTATATTTTTATGGAAATAGAGGGTTATCGAGTTTCTTCTGGTTATTGAGGTTGATATTCGAACACTTGCTGTTATTTTTGTTGAAAATTCGACAAGTCATTTTCCAAAAAAAATCTTTTCAAATTATAGTTAAGAAGATAAAACTATATAATGTACGGTAAAGCGTTATGGAAAGACACTTATGTCATTGTGCATGTAGCGTGACAAGATGCATCGTAATCCGTAATGAATGTGAACACGTCACGAAGTAATCCCCTGATATAGAAACGAATGACCAACCCTTTAAGAACCCCGATGAATCGGAGTCACGTACGCCATCGTCGTAATGACACGTCGCGGCTCGTGCGTGAAATTAAACGCCGATTACACGCTCGCTCGCGTCCCGTCTATTCCTGTGTGTGCTTGCCTCTCCTCCACCTCCTTCTCTTCCTTCCTACTCCTCATCTTCCTTCTCGTTTACTCCTTTTTCTCCGTTTGCCCGTTGCGCGTTTCCACATCAACGACTCAATCGCGCGGCGGTTCTCGGCCGCGCGGCAAACACGAGCCACGCGGGGAGGATGTTTTACGCAATCGGTGGCCATTATCGAATATCTTCCTGCCGGCCTCTCTCGGGTCTAACGATTGCGCGCGCGCGCGCGATATATGCCCGCAGGTACGTGCCCGGGTGAGATACCCGGAGCCACAAGCCGGCCTACCGACGGTAATCACCTGCCGCTTCACCGTGGCGAGACAAAAATTCACCAATCGCCATCAATCACGGAGAATTAGAGAAAACGGCTCGCGCGGTAACGCGCACCGTGTGTTCGCATATATGTGTGCGAGTCTCTTTTCCGTCTCTTGTGCTTATCTTTATCTCTGTCGGTTTTCTCTCTCCCTTGAAACCGGGGAACTTTTTCTCCGCGTCGCAGCGGCGCGCGTGTCCGTTTTCTGGCCTCTCGGATATAACGTTTGTCGTGACCGGCTCCGCCGCGGGGATTTCCCCCCTTATCGCGCCGTTAAACGCGATACCCTACGACCGGGACAAAACATCGGAATCTCATTTGAAACTCGTTACGGCCGCGCCGCGCGATTACCGTGCACCAAGAGACTACGATCGAAAACATCGGGCCGAGGTGCGAAACACCTCGTCGTGTACTCGCACATGTTTAAGTTGATAGAGGAAAAGAGAAAGAAGAAGGAAAGGGAAATTTATTTTATTTCGACGGAATCTTCTGCCGCAAAGAGAGAATAATACGCTATAGAGAAAGACGACGTGTAAAGAGCATGATTAGATAAGAGAAATTATGAACACCAAGACTCTCAGATATCGAGCGTGTCTCAAAAGAATTTATCTCGCATTAGAAGAAAAGAAAATTACAGAGAAACCATAAAAAAAAAAAAAAATAAAGTACATTAAAAAATTATGCAATTCTTTTCTATTGTTAAGAGAAATAATCTTCTTAACGTCATCTTACTTTTACCAGATTCCAAAACTTAATTTACTTTCTAGTAAGGGTTTAACGATAATGTTATTATTTAAGCGAGAGACACACAAAGGGAAAGACGCGCGGAGATGAAGGAAGATCGTGATAGTAATCGCGTAATTGGGTTTTCATTGCTAAATGGGTAAATGATTCCGGATTTCGCAAAGATCTAGTTTCAAATGATTCCGATCGGCTAGATCGGGTCTAATGGGCAAACAACGGCGAACGCATATCGGTTTAAGTAGTCGCGAACCGGTATTCGCGCGCGCGCGTCGGCTCACCGTAACACGATAATACATTCGGTTCGCATAAGAATACGAGCGGTACCATAATAGTGTAATATCTCTCGGGTTTATTAGTATCCGTAGATAGTTTGGAAAGCCACGAGGCGCGCTCGTGCAACTTCGCCGGCTGTATCGACGATTGTAAAACGGCGCGCGCGCGGTAGTAAAAACAGCAAACGATACGTTATAAAATCTCGAGCTTTTTTTTTTGGATTTTTCTGTTTCTTTATTTTGTTTTTAAAAACAAAATATAAAAATTCTACGAACGCAAAATTCTTCGAACGTTCGAAAAAAATATTTCTGCACATTCGCTTTATTTTCTAAAACTCAGTGCTAACAATCGCGACATGCTTTAAGCAAGAAGCTTTAACCGAGTCTGTCACAAAACGACTACACGTTTTTGCACGCGTGTCCTTACTGTTGCATAAATTCATCGAATGTCCGATGCGCGGCAAATCTTTCTTTTCTTTTTTTTTCCCCACATCGAATAGGCTTTCGCGAAACTTTAACGACATTGGCAATGCTATAGACGCGCGTTGTGTGGCGTTTGAGACACAGGAGAACAGTTTCAGGCAGCATATAATCGCGTCAGAAGCAATCTCCATAACTGCGTCTGCCTGCACGTTATTTGACGCGTCGTCGTGTTGCATATTCAGCGATATTTCAGAAAACGCTGGTTATAAGATGAGATAATCGAACAGAGGCAAGCGCGCGCGCACACATTATTTTATGCGACTCCGAGTCATAAATATACGCGCCGCGCGTAAAGCGATTACGCGTTTTTCGTCGATAATACGCGCACTTTCTGCCTCTCCTCTCCTCTCCTCCCGGTGTAACGTCGCGATTTTTGTCACGTCGGTGGATAAAAAAATTGCAAATTTGCGCCGCACGCGCCCGTAAAAGGGATAATATTGCTGAGAATAAGATAAATATGTAAGGGATATGTGCGCGAATGTGCGCATTTATGTCTATGCATAAAATGCAATATAAGAATGCAAACTTACTATATATCTGTAAAAAAAGTTATAAAAAAAATTATTATAATTTTGCAAGATGTAAAAAGACGTCATAGAATAATGCTCGTTATCTGAAGTCGAATGAAGATTGCATCAACAAATATATAGCGTAGTGAAGATGGAGAACTCAGGTCTAAACAAATATAAAAATATAATAACGATAATCTTATTATAATTATAAACAGTCTTAATGTATATTTCTTTTCTCTTGAAGATCTTTCTTTCAGAGATTGAGTGAAATATGAAAAACGAGGTTTACAAAGAACATTACAAGAAATTCATTATTTTTTTTTTTATAGTTACAGGTTTTACGATACACTCGTCGTTGAATAATATGAAGGAAATCGGAGCCGGCCGACAACGCCGATCCGTGCTGCCTTCTCAACGTGGCGACTCGATGAAAAACGAACACAAGCCGCGTTAGGAAGCAATAATTCATTGGCGAAAATCATCTTTCACCTCTCGCTCGTTAATGTCCTAACGAGGGAGAATTAAATGTATTCAGCGATTAGGCGGGGGCCACGTCTCGTCGTAGAAATCGGTTCACCTGCGAGCGTGGGAACCGTCGCTGGCGGCCTTGCGGAACAACCGCGAGGCACCACCAGGTCGTAATATAAAAACGCTAATGATATCTGATTGCTCCTTATTCACGATGATACCCGGCTTTTGCACGCCCGTCGTGCAGACTCGCGCCTCGCCTCCGGGCCGCGGCTCCGCACGGAGCACGGAGACTTTATCTGAGCCGCTTATCACCGCGCCCCCCCCCCCCCCGTCCGTCCCGCGACCGTCGACTGGAAATCTCGTCAAACGTCCTGGTCCTTCATTAAGACGTCTCATCGTCAACAAATGTGTCAGAACGTTATCGTATTTCGTTTAACGACAGCGACTGTTGGTCAAACTTAATCTCTTTTTCTTCACATGCTCTCTTTTTCTTGTCATTTTAATAATTTAGCCTTGATTACGTTACTCAACGCGCGATTTACCGTCGCATGAGATCATGTCTCGGTTGAAAAGATAATTAACCACAGATGTTTTCGACGAAATTTCCGAGCTAACGACATAATCACAGAGGCCGCTTGAATTTGGGTTGAAGATTATATCGCGACGAACGCACGTTGGTTAACATTCGGCGAAAGTAATGAGGCAAATTTTACGGCGTACGCTTGAACGATGACTCGGAATAATTTCGATATCATTGAGAGAGATTTGCAGGCGCCAGGCGTAGCTTCATTTTTTTTTCTCCGAGAGACAATAACAATTGCGCGCGTCATACAAGAGGCAACTTGAAATTAATTGTTGAATTGTTGATCGATAAAGTACCGTTACCTGACAACTTTGATATAATGCCGAGAGAGATGCTCAAGACGGTCTGTCTCGAATAATTCGAGAAACACACTTATATTTGCATGTTCTCTGAAAGTTATGTACAAATGTGCGTTGTATATTCACGAAACGAACTCGAAATTATCAAAAAGTCTCACACAGGTACGAGAGCTATTCCAATTTTGATATAAATTTCTATTCGTTGTGAGAAAACAATCTTTTTCTGTAAAAATACAAGAATTAAAAAGTTACGATATATAAACAACTATCTTAAAAAGTTACGATATATAAACTATCTTAAAAAGTTACGATACATTCTCGCAAGCGTCTAGAAATGCAATGGTCGTGCGAATTGAAAATACAGGTGTTTTTCTCGCGCTCGCGTCGACGGGGGGGGGGACACATCTTCTCTTCTGCTGTTGTTCCTCGACTGAGATCGTGACGCTGAAAGGCAACGGATTTGCGGCAACCCGAGATTCGCCGTAGGGTAAAACAATGGTCGCAAGCTCCTCGACAGAGGAGGCCAGTCAAAGAAACCGAAAGAGAGGGAGCGAACAGCGAGCCGTTGGTCGCAGCTTGTGGGAGGAAACCGGCAAACTCATTCCCAGCCCGAGAGAGGACCTCGACATTTCCCGCGCGTCATAGAAGGTATCCCCGTCTAATTTATCCTTCCGAAACACCTCGATCGAGATATTTCAGAACGCGGGAAGGAGGGAGAAAGATTAATGCCGCTGAGAACGACGGATAGCTCCGGCCCCGACGGGTGATACTCCGATTTGCGCAAGAAACGGCGGTAAAATTATTATCGTTCCCTTTTCCACAGACTATTCAAACCATTAAACAGAAAATTAACGTAACGTTTCGAGAATAACAAGCTTATCTTCTTCTTCTTCTTCTTCTTCTTCTCCTTCTTCTTCTTGCAAACGACGCTTATTTGAAAGATGGGTATTTTAATTCAATTAATATCGCATGAAGAAGAGTGAGGTTGTTTGACAGCTAAAATACATAAGATGTTAGCTATTATTGCGCTACACTAATATCTGCTTATAAACTGCGTTTTATCAACAAAACAATGTTTCGCGCACAAAATTCAATAACGAGAAAATGACTCTCGCCTGGAGGAAAGCGGAAGTCACAGAGATCCGAAACGTCGACGTCCGAGAAAGACGCGGATATCTCTCCGTTTTAACTCCCATCCGACGTGCAATTCGTTATTTACTTGTAGCGTGCGGATTTTCTGCTGCGGGCGCGAGACGCGGACGCCGCGCGCTTCTTCCACGAGCGTTTAACCTTAATGACGCGTCTTTAACGACGTACAACGGTTGGCCGAAGCTCGTTCCCTACGTTCTTCGGCGCGCACACCGTTTCCCACGAACCTGTCTAAGGGATCGCTTCACGCGCGGCGGGCGCCTCGATCTCTTAATTGTTACTTTGGCGGACGCGCGTCATATATACACGCTTCCCGCGTCTCGAATTGCGGACGAGGGGTGGCGGCGGCGGCAGCGGCAAATGAAAGAAAAACGAAATTGAAGATAAGAATTTCCGGTTTCGATATATCGCAAATTCGAAAGGTTTTTAAAATGAGAAAAAAAAATAACTCGATATATATATAGCTCGACAGACATGACAAGTCTTCGGATCGATATAGAAATTACACACACACTAAATTACAGACTTTGTGCCTGCTAAAAAAATCGCCCGCGACGTAAATCTGGTAAAGATTTGATCGTAAATTGTGAAATAAAACTCCATAGATCTCTGTAATTAAATCACGGAATAATCAGATTTTCGATTTTATTCTGTGGCGCGCGCACTGACAAAATGCGTTTATTTCTGACTACCAAATGGAAATCGATACGGCCTCTCGTCCGAACATTCGAACCTACAAATAATGACACCGTCGCGTCGTTGTTTTTTTTTTTTCGTGTACGTATATACATCGACAACGTCGCGGTAATCTCACGTTTCGTCGTACATACAAATGCTGCCGGTTTGCAGCCGCGGATCGTCCGCCGATTGGTCGGATATTCCCTGATTTTTTACGACGCAACCGATGCAAAACGAGCGCGGTTGGGCCGAGACAGACGCGGATTGGCCGGTCGGTCGCCGCGACTTTTCCGATTAGAAATCAACACCGCAGTGGATGCCCCTCTACTTAGGAGGAGCCTGCTGAAGTAGGTCATCCTATCTTGCCTTGGACTAGCGGTAAAATAGCCTCTCTCCGCTGCCCGAGTGGGGGTGGCATAAAGCAGTCTCTCCTCGCCTCTTCCACTGACTCCGTTATTACCTCGGTCTCTCCGACCTGCCGGTTTCTAGCTGGCGTTTTCATAGAAAAAGCGAAGGCAAGTGGTCGGTGATGCAGACGCACCAAGCCGATTTCAGTAAGCAAATGAGAGTAAAAAAAAATACATATATATAATTCGAGATGAAAGCAAGAACCATTTTTTATTATTACATAAAAAATTATAAATATAATCTCCAAATTTGTATAATATACATTAATAGAAAATAAAAAAGCAATCGTATTAAAAAAATTAAACACGTAGGATTTATATATACTTTTGTGTGAAACTTCGGAATGGTGTAAAAACATTTTCACACATTTGAGAGAGAGAGAGAGAGAGAGAAAATTTAATTAGTAGTAACTCGCACAAATGTAGTTGGATGCCGCATGACTCAAATAAATTTAATTTCAAGCGCGATTATTTACGCAGCGCCAAATCAGACGAGTATAATTTGCCGCAGAAAGAAATCGCTCGTGATGGCTAGAAGATCGCGTGAGCAACCGCGTTGTCGCTAATGTTACGAGTTTCAATATTTCTTAATATCTTAATGGGAAAGCGCATTACCGCACCGTTTGATGCTCATATACCGCAGCTATGAGACCGTATATATCGATCGCGTGCTCGCGCGCTATCATGTTTCTCGCGGCGGGTTTTCTTTTAAGAGATGGGGGCGTATTTCATGATATGTATCTCACAATGATCTCGTCTCTTGTGTTTGTTTCTTAACGCGATTAATTCACATTTTGCGTATATAGAAATATCAAATAAAATATATATAAACTTTTTATGAAACGTGATTGCGACGCAAGTTTAATGATTTATTAGCGAATTATTGGAAAGCGAGTTTGAAAAATCATTTTCGCGCGTATGTACGCGCATATATTGGTGATATAAGATCCACGTGAACCTCTTGCAAAGGTTAACCCTACAATCGATGATCCTATCGAGATAAGGATTTGTCTCCGGCTTAATCGTAGAGAAACAAGTCACCGGCATTCCACCGAACCCCTCCGATCTTCCGTTTAGGTCCGGTTATAAAAGTTGCATTTTGTGACTGTCGCGACGTCCCGTTAAACCGACATTCCAGCCTGTCCGGAGATGTACGCGTCGCATTATTATACGACGTTCATGCAGATTGTAACGTTAATTTTCTCAGCCATCAACGACGAGCGCGTCGATATATGACTCACCTGCGCCGCACATGTCATATCTCACAATCAGATACGTACACAGCGATCTTACGCGTGTCTCTCACGTGTCAATCAAATATTATTCTTATTATTTGTTTCCTGTAGGTAATTATTATTACGCACACAGTACGTCAACATTTTTAATTTGATGTTTTTTAGAGCATTTTGTTTTAAAAATAAATATACACAATTCAGCAACATAAATATTGAGTAAATATTTTTTTATAATAAATTCTCATGAATTTTCTTGCAAAATAAATGTTTTGCTCGCAGAACATAACGTTCAACTGCGAATGATGATATAGCGACAGTCGTTCTGTCATCGCCGTGTATAAAGGCACCGCCCCGGAGAAACGTTTCTCACATCGAAGCGACGACTGCTGCACTGTGCAAAGAACTGCTCGCGGCGATAATTACGCCGCACACACCGTCGACACAGAGAAGAAGCAAAGGACACAACGACCCGTGGACGATGCAAGGGGGACCCGTTGACCGCCGGCGAGATCCCGATTCGCGACGGTGCCGGTCTCGGCGCGCTAACGGGGTAGCCGTCTCGTGATGAGTAAAACGAGAAGCCGCGACTAGACCGGAGAGAGAATGGTAGAAGCGATGGGACGAGCGGGTCATTACCGAAGAAACACCCAGCATGACTTATGGAAGAACCCGAGGAGGCTACCGAGCAAGAAGTCGCGCGAAGAGCGGTCTCGGCTCACGCGATGCATATAATTCTTCAACCGGCAGCGGCGCGAAGGGTTGCGCCCCACGGGAAAGAATCACGGACCGTTATAAAAATTGGTTAGGTGCGAGTAAAGAAAATTTGAGACAATTGAAAACGTGAAAACCACAGTAATGATACCGCAGACAGTTATCTGTTCCGTCATTTAACGTCACGCTATTGTATAAAAGCTACAGCTGATAATTAGAATATCGACTTTATTTTATAATATTAACGATTTTAATGGCAATGATTTGTGTACGTCACGTGAGTGGTATGTGCTCATTTGTGGAAGACAGGTTAAATTGATCTGTCAACGACAGGTTAAAATTGATCTGTTAATTAAAAGGAGCTCCATGAAAAACCGCATTTTACGCTCGAGATAGATTGTGTGAATTCACGAGACCCGGAGTGTTTCGCGTTTCGAATTAATTACATCGTTAATGAGGTGCGCGTGGAAATCATTGGCGTGAAATCGTCGATCGAACGCGTGACGCGTTCGTCACCTTTAACGAGCATACTTAATCGGCGTGTTTACGGAGGATCGCGAGCGTGAAGGGACGAAAGGGCGGCGATAAATCATGCCTCGCGTACGACCTTTGCGCGCATTGGCACGCGTATATCGTCGTATTTAGAGAGAGCCGCAAATGCCGCGGTTATTCAATTAAAGCCCAACATTATAATAACATTACAATCAATTTTATCATTGCTGAAAAAGATCCCGCAAATACATATAACGCATCTTGAGCTCAAAAATATTTCAAATATTATAACAATTAAATCTTATTAAAGCTCGATAAGTTACTAAACTACGAAATATATTTACGGTCATACGAGCCGATCGCAGGATGTTGTGCGGAAAACTGCGTATATATATACACATATATATATTTGTTCGCGTGTAAATTTTTACGCGCGAGTTTTTTGAATTGAATATCAATTCTTAAATTCATATTGGATGCTGGATTTGCATCACAAATATATATATGTATATTATATATATACGCAGTTTTCCGCACAACATTCTGCGATCGGCTCAAATATTATATAAAAATAAGAGTTTTCTTTTTGAAGTAATTATTTAATTAAATAGTTTTAAAACTGTTCTGTTGTATGTAAATTAAATGTTGAAATATTCTCTGTCTGCATACCGAGCAAATATAATAATTAAATTCATCAAGTGTTACTCAGACAAGAGCGATGTCTTCTTGCATGCTAAGAAGAAGCCGATCGACTAATATTACACGTGTATTGTAATACAACCGGACAAGGAAGAAGAGAAGAGACCGCCGGCATGCAAGAAGACCGACCTTCCACCGCATATTTACGACATTGTGTCTCTCGCGGGAGAGAAACGTATTATTATTCCGTTATTAATCAAGCTTTCTTGCGTCGACTGGTAGCGTGAGATGCTCTTCTTGCGTGGCATCCAGAGCAAACACCGCGCCGAGTTATCGACGCAAGAATATGATGCATGGGGCGCCATGCAGCGTCAACTTCGCTTCTTGCACCGAGTGCACCGTGGCTAATGTCTGCGAACCCGATTACGCGCTGCCGTGCGTGAGTGCGTGCGTGCGTGCGTGCACGCCTCATTCCGCACACGCGCGAGATTGAAACTTTTTTCGAACGTGTATGACATACGAGAAAAAGTTTTTACACGACAGTTTTAGGTAAGTCACTTTTGAAGCACAATATAATTTTTTATTTCTCTTTTTGTAAAAAATAGAATTTTAAGTCGATACGGAAGGTAAGACGCGCGCGCGTGCGCACACACGTGTACGCACAATTATAAATAATAATTGTTAGAATCATCACTATACATTTATTACACAATTGGGATATTTTCAAAAATGATTTTATCAGTAATATCACATAGTGATACAAACTTCGATACATGTGAGATGTTTCCGTCGATAATTCAGACAAGTTGAATAATGAAACGAAATTATTTATCGATGGATAAATGTCAGTATTTTGAAGACGAAGGTGCGCGTCTCTTGAGAGATACGTATCGTATATAATAAGACATGCAATCGATTCGATTTGATTTATAAATTATAGAAGGCGCACGTACCGTAAGATCATATGTCATATTTGAGACATCACTTATCAATTTGTTACATCCGCCGAGTATAGTCTTTCGAATGTATACGCGCGCGAGAGGCGTGAGAACATATCAAATTTTATAATTAAATAAACATGGCGAAAGCGAAGAAACATATTTATTATGTAAGATTTGTCCAAACAACATCACACGTCAAAAGATTTCACGTTATACCCATTTCCACGATTATACACAGTGTCATAATTGTTAAAAAACAAACTATCTACTACATAAGTAAATATGTATGTAAGAAGCTTCAAGATTTTTTAAACAAACAAAGGCTTTGTCAATGGCTGTTGAAGCAAACAAAGATGCTGATGTGTGAGTAGTAGAATCAATTTATTAACTTAATGCAGAACGTTTTCGACCTTGTATTAGGTCTTTCTCAATACAATTCTACAAATATAAAATTACTGTACAATACAATTAATGAAAAATTAAAAAATTAATAAATAAAAATTTGGAGTGGAAAGATATTATATATTAACGTCACTTGCAAATTATTGTTGTAAAAGTCATCGCACTACATATCTACTACATGTTGTTGACACATTTCTTATTCATGCATTTTTTGCGAACACACATTGCGAGAAAATAAATTATTCGAATCGCAATGTTTACGTATACGTATAAAGAAATAGTTGACCGTCACAACTCTGATATCATCAATACGAAAAAAATTTCACAAAAGAGAGAGGAGTAGCACAGGTGTATCGATAGGATACGGCAAGTGCAGAGGACACTATATCAATGTAATTGACGTAAAGCCGTGGGCATCTCTCGACGACCTTTCACCGTAAGCTATATCTACCGTTATCGTATCCCGTGGTCCTTGTGGTTCTAGAAGCTCTCTTCCAGAAATCACTGATCGATGGTCAGCTTAAATAAAATACAAAACAAGCGATAGGTTTCTCATGTACATCGATCTTGTGTGGGAAACTCTACACAACAAGATTCCGCGGCGATAGAATCTCACAGGAACGATCGATGAATCAAGTACAATCAATGGTGGCTGGTGCCTTGTCGCGAAAAACGTCAGAATGAAAAATTGAGAAAACTACGCGAAAATAAAAACTATTATATTTAAAACAAAAAAGTTTTGGCAGAGAGAGAAGACAAAAAAAAAAAATAATAATAATCGGTTAACGTTAAGACAATTCTTAAAAGTTAAAAAGAATGGAATAAAGAGATGAATGAAATCAAAGCAACCTTAGGTAAAACACAGTAAACCGTTGAGAGACAGCGATCAAAATGTCTCGTGTATGCTAATGCTCTGTTACAATTGCGAAATTGCAAAGCACGTTTCCTTATTTCAGTACATATCTGTCAGTAGTTAGTCTTCGTCGCATGTCAGCCGCGTGCCGCGCCGCGGTTCGTATTCGCGATGCGGTAATCTCACCTTTGCGGCATTTTGTTGCCCCGCTCCGGACCGGTTTTTATTCCAATTTCGCGCGCGTAATGTATTCAAACGCGCGCGCAGAATACTTGTTCTTTGCGTTCGCGGGCGCGTGGTCCCCACTGTGTCGCGTAATTTCTGGCGCCGATTACGGCGAACTACATATATTTGCGGCGCACCTTATATGCGCGCGCTTTTGAGATAAATAACACCCGGGGCGGGGTGGTGTGTGCGCGTACACGCCCGCCGCCTCGGGATCCGCAAGATCTCGCAGACTTTACAGTCTTACCAAAGGACGCGACAGTTGACAGCGATCGTCATTAGAGCTTCATTGCCGCCGTTGCGAAATGGCAGCCGCGTACATGTATAATTGGCGTCCCGCGGGGTACCAGTACGAAATTTTATACCCGCATATCGCCATCTACGGCGAGCGCCCACGGGCACAAGGATTTCGACGCGAGTTCTCGACCGAGTTGGAACTTGGATGTATATTCGTTTGTGTTATTCAATATATATATATATACTTTGAGTTTATCTTTGAGATAAATATATAGTACGTGACTTGATATAATCTATTACGTATTATATGTATATTATTCTTCAGAAGAAATGATTTTCTGCAATGTGTTCTATGAATTAACAATTAGTGATAAATTGAGATTACTCTCAGACTCTATAAAAAGTCTTATTAAACTAATAATATCTGAATACAGGGACATTAAGAGCTGTTCACAGGATGTTGTGCGTGAATGTGCTATATATATATGTGCGTGTATACACATATAAACGAATTCACGTTTTCACGTGTTTTTTTAATTGAAATTTCAATTCATAAAATCATACAGGATGCTACTTGCATCTTAATGTCCCTATATTCAGATATTATTAGTTCTATGAATTAACTTCAACAAAGCCAATAATCGAATTTTCTTTCTCTTTACAAGATATTGCATATAATTGTGTTATCTTGCCGTTAATTGAGCACAGATACATCGCGGTTGAAAATGAGACGCGAAATGATTCATCACGAGAGCGCACCTTGACACATATTCGTCTGCAGTGCCGATGACACAGCCACGTTTAAAAGTAACAGGCGGTTAACAATGAGCACGCAAGTTGTTTCTTCTCCCCGGCAACCATTCAAGTGCGTCTCGAATCAATCTCCCGGCGTCTGTCCGGCGGGCATTCGCGATGTATTAATTAATTTCCGTCTGAGCACATTTGGACTGTTGGATCTCCTCACGCGTGCCCGCATTTTCCGTGTGAAAAACAGCGACGAAGGTCAGAGATCATTTTCTGAGGAAAGCAAAAAGCGAGAAAACACACGCGCGCGCGCAAAACATTTATTCTCGCCGAGGTAAACGCAAATATACACGCGAGACCATTCGTCTTGCGTGTCACGCGGTGCATCGCTCGCGGGTTGCGCTAATGTAAAAAGATAAACGGTGTTATGTACGCACGAAACAATGATTGAGAGGGAGAGAAAGAGAAAAAAAAGAGAGAGAGACTGAGGAAAGAAACTCGAGAGACAAACGCGAAATACCGCTTGCTTCGCTCGTTTTCCCGCCTTTTCCTATTATTCCTTCTCCGTATATCGCCGAGAGTGGAATACAAAAGCGCGCGCGCTCGTCTGCGAAGCAAACTGCGAGCATCGAAAGGTTGCGTCTGAATTAACCCTGCTATAAACAGCACCATTCGAAATAGCAGTCTCTCCTCGCTTGCAATTAACGAAAATCGATTTGTTTAATAAAATTACTAGAAAAAACAAATATTGTTACAAAATTGAACATACTAGAATTACAAAGAAACTCGCAGCAGAGAGAGAACAAAACTCAAAATCTCATTTCTGATTCCGAATGAGAGAGAGAAGCCGGCGTCGCGCGGCATGGGGAGGCGTGTCGACGCTAAATGCGAGGCGGCGCGGCGCGGCGTTACTTTGTCGGCGCGATAACTATTGAGCATTGAATTTATTCCGAGAAGGGATAAATCGCGGTTATATGAAACAGAAGGAGGGTGAGAGAGCGCGCGCGGAGAGAAGGACGCGGCGATAAGATCGCGGGACCGACATCTCCGAAGCAGAAGGTGGCTGCTCCCGCTCGGCCGTGTGTGCCGCGGCCACCGACGATAACAGAGATACGGTCCGCAGATAAGGGAGCGCGGGGGTGACAAATAGCGCGTGTGCTACGCGCAACCCCTAGGCACACGGTAAACTTTTTACGTTTTGCGATTGCAGCGATTTCCCCACTGTTCTGTCTCTCGATGATAAATGCTCGCGAGCCCGCCGCGCGCTCTCTTCGGTTGCTGCTACTTATTCGTGTATCTTAAGGGCCTGCGCCGCGCTGCATTGCTATGTACTTGCCGCAGAACTTAGCGCAGAGAACGAGAATACACAAGTCTCCGACTCGGTTTCGATGGACAATCGAGATACCAAGAGATCGAACAATAAATCGCATCGTATCAGCGCGGATTTCGCTCTCTGACCATTTCGATAATTACCATTTCACAACATCGATCGATTACGTACTTACATCGATAATATTACTTGATAATATGCTACGAGATAATGCACCGCGCAAGTTCGCCGCAATTAAAGCTACCATATATAGTTACAAAAGTTATGAGCGCGTCGGAATTGATTGGCTGTATAGTTCGTGTTAGAAAAGAATTTAAATCTTGCGATAATATAAGCACGAGAGCTTTAAAAATAATCGCGTTCCATTTTACTTCGACGCGATTTATAACTTTCGGCTCGACTCTAAAACATTTTTATCTCTACATCGTGTGTATCTATGGTCCACTTCAATATTTAATATTTTATTTAAAAAATAAAAAATATATCTGCAATTTCTATAACTCTGAATTTCGTGTGTTATCTTCAAATATATATTTTATTATTAAATACAATAATACATATTATTAAACAAACAAAAGCAGAATTCTGTCGGATAGATAGATATATGATATAACATTACTTGATGTAACAAATATACATTTTATGCTCATATCATGTTCCGTTTCTCCTATTTAACAGAAATGCGATATTTTATACCATTGAATCCGCTCCGCACGACAGGCGTATCGAATGTCGGGAACATACATCATCGTCGAGCGAGCCGGCGTGAATAGTTTAAATTCACGGTGCGTAACTCCCGATACAAATACGTATCTTGTCGATCGTTACGCCGTTCTGCTTTCGATATTTCCATAATATTGGTCGCGGCACGCGAGGAGAGAAAAATCGAACGGACGAAGGACGGGGAAAAGGACGGCACGCTCGGAAAGACGCAACAACGTGCGGCAACGATAGTAGCATGAAGTTTAACATTTGACGCACGAGGAATACTAAGATTCTGCATACAAAGCACAGAGAACGCGAGAGAGTCGGCCGGCCTCTCCCAGTCGTTTTCTCTCTCCGAGAAGAACGCTTATTCCCTTTTTCATCTCTCGCTTCGGCATCCCGCTGCTTTTCTCTCTCTCTCTCTCTGTGTTCAACTCTCTCTCTCCCCTCTGTCTCTCTTCTCTCTCTTTCAAGTATCTTGGTTAGATTCGACATTTGGCGAAGGTCCTCTTCCTCGCTCATCCGGAGGTTGATTCACTTCGTTATACGGGGGGATGTCACCGGAGCGCGTGTCTCGTCGGGAGGGCACGCTGCCAACTACGGATAGGTACACGCGAGATCGCGGATAACGAATAGGTAACGATCGGATTGTGCTCTTCGGAGATGAGGGCCAATTATGGAATAACGTCTCGCGCACGAGCTACGCGATCTCCCGTCCCGCGCCGTCCCGCTGTTACAAGCGATGCACCCACACACGCGGCGAGCTCACGAGCGAGCGAACGTGCGCACGCGGGCGAGCACACGGGGTGGGACGACGAGTGTAGGATTTGCCGTGCATTTTAACGCTCGCCACACCACAAGCACGTATTCCGGTGAAAGTTTATCTCAGTTGAGGTGGTTGAATTCAAAAATTCGACGGATCTATCTCTCTTAGGAATGTCTTGTACGAACATCGTGACGAAGAGAGAATTTAAAACCAATATGAACGAGTAAACTTGGAATCTTCGCAAAACTATTTGAACCAGTTCTCGAAGTTAGTTAGCAACCGAAATATTTCCCTGAACCTGTGAGTATTTTTATTAAGTAAACAAATTTATTTCGTATTTACGAGATTCGATACAAACGTAACGCGTGGACTAAAAAAATAATTAACAAAGAGATATACATATATATATATGCGAAGTGACGACCACTTATTACGCTCGGCAGTTGGAATGAAACTGGGTGCAGCTGTGGTACACATCATTTCCTCTCACCCTCCCGTCCACGTATACTCGTCGACGTCGTTGTCTCTCGTCCTCCTTTATGCCGATACCGTCAGTATACCCCCGATCTCTCTTTTGCCGCGCGATAGCAGAGACGGGTGGTTGCGCAATACAGAAGATGTGCGAGCAGAACGACGATGCATGGAGAGGAGCGGCTGCTTCGGCTCGGCATGGCATGGCCTCAGCCGTGCATCCGTGCCAGCGGCGCGCTCGCGTGCCGTAAATTTCGAGCTCGTGCGCGATGCTACGGCGTACGTGTGCCCCGAGTGTGGCACGAAGTGTGCCAGATCGTACATATACGCGAGAGGGAAAGAAAGAGAGAGAGAGAGAGAGAGACCCCCGTGTCGCGCGGCGCACGAGTCCCGGAAAGATCTTTTCTCCGCCGCGCCGCTTACCGCGCGGCCGCCTCTTTCATAGCAGCGAATAACATCAAAGCAGATCGTCAATTCCACTCACCGCGCGTTCGGCCGAAAAACAATATTATGCTCTAAACTAATTATATATTTATATTATATTTATATTATATATTAATTATATTATAGAAACTACGTACACACAGAATTTGTACAACATTTTGTTTTAACACAAAATCTCGCGAAGAACCGATAAAAAATTGTTTAAATACATAAAGATTCAATGAATATTTGTAAAAATACTGAATTAGTACTGACGATATATTAAGAAACTCATATATAACATTTTATAGCGTAAAATACTTCGTATAGAGCTGTGATGCATCTTGCACTTATGATGTGCAATAAAATATGTGCGCAATTCCGAGAGAAAATCTCTCCGAAGGATGATCATATCCAAGTTCCAAAAATATGCCTCAGGGTACGAGCAGGAATAAGTATTCCCGTGCAATTTGCTCATTCCGGATAGGCCATGGATATACCGGATACTCGCGGCAATCGATTCGTCGAACGACCGTGTCGACAAAGGGTCGTCGAGGTGGATTGGAACAAGTCTTCCCGGCTGTTTTGCAACCAAGCGAATCGAACGCGTGCCAACCAGCCGGTATTTTGACCCGAGAACGGTTCGTACAACAAAAATCTAATAGAAAGAAAGCACATGTAAAGAAGAAATTTATTCAGTGAATTGAATCGTTTTTTTTTTTTTTAATCTTTTATCTCTTATCATTTACATGTATAACATTCTTAAAGAAATTAGATTTTAATTTACGTTTTACTTCACAGCGTATGTACCACGCGCGTGTAATCGTATTACGATCAATAAATTCAAAATATTTAAATTGCTTTTAGATTTTTCATCCGCCAATAAAAAGAGCGTAGATGCAGATTTTAACAGCTTACAACTGTGTGCGAGAAGTCAACGGATTTCTCCGATCGACGCCGAGAGACGCGCGCGCGCGCGCGCGGGAGGAGGCCACACATCTCTCGCGCGCGAAGCGGAGGAGGCAGGTAGAGTTCCTGGTTCACCTGTGTGCCTCACCTGAGAGACTCACCTGGCCGCGTTGCCACTCCCGCGCGGCACCACCTCCGCGACATACCGCCTTTTCACTCGGCGGCGTTATTATCAAAGGTCAGCCGGGAGGTCGTACAGGCCGAATTACCATAGTATAGGTCATGGAAGAGAGAAGAAGAAGAGATACACGGGGGATACAGGTTCGCCAGCGGACGAGAGACACGAGGGAAAAACGGGTAGATGCGTAATTTATTTTGGTTTCTTTAACGACGCGATTCATTCGGCTTTGCCGAGTAGGATCGACGCTGTGTGTCACGTGCTTCTCCGTCGAGAAACGGCGTGGCTCACGGAAATAAATCACACGAAAGAAACGAGATTTTTGTATGACAAAAAAAAAATATTCGTTTCCGCGAGACACGTCGAATTGTTCGATATATCCAGTAGCTGCACCGAAAAAATTATATTCTCGTAAGTAGAAGATTTTATACTTAAAAAATCTTCTTAAAGATTTTAGATGATATTCTTCTGAAATTAAGAATATAATCTTTTTCGATAGTGAGATATATATGTTTTTTTTATAGAGGCTTTTTATATTCTAATCAGTATATATTCTTATCAATATTACTATTTAGAGGATTTTCCTCTTAAAATAAGAAACTCTTCTTGGCGCCTATTTTAGTATAAAATATACTTAAAGTAAGTGGGATATCTCCTCAAAACAAGAATAAAATTTTTTCGGTATGCGCAAGACCTTCAATTACAAAATTGTGAAAAATCATCTTACGATATGTTTTGAAAGTTTTCGTGTGTCTTATGCGCGTTTTTAAAAGCCAATGAAATTTATTAATTTTATAGAATCAAAATTTCATTCGAGCCTGCATATATTATACTTGTACGTTATATTGTAAATATAAATTTATTTTGCAGGACTGTACAATGGAAAAACTATAGCGTCGAGCTGGATGACTATCGCAACGATTTACCGCAATGCGGGTACTACCGGATTGCAGGTAGAATTTTTCTTTCCGCGTGTTCAAGGAAAGAGGTACAACACACTTCTCCCTCCGCACACAGCGCGCGCGACTCACTCACTCTTTATAGATATATCCAATCTCTTTGCGCCCGCATTGCGGTCCTGCATGCGGCTGCGCCTCGAAGGAAATATAATTCATACACAGAATAAAAAACATAAACAAAAAATTAAAAAAAAAAAAAACAATAAGGGACAGGCGAGAGGAAGAACGGGGAGGAACCCATAATGTAACCATCTCGCGCAAAAGCTTCGGAGAGCGAGAACGAGAATGATTCTACACAGACGTATAATCCTACAACGATCATAGGATTTTCAGGTACGTTATCAAGTACGTTCTGTAGAACGCACCGTTACAAAGACGGGAGGATGCGTATATCAGGCATAAGTTCAGAGTTCAACTCGCGGCACAATAAACCGTTTATCGTGGCCCCGAAGCGTTGCACGATGAAAACATCTTTTTCCCCCGTTGAGAGGTCGCGCCGCGCGTTCGAACGATCGCGCTCGAAATAATGACGCGTGAATAGCGCTGTTGTGAGCTCGCAAGGTCGGAGAACGACGGGCGCGTATCTCGTCATCATGAAAGCGAAAAACTACTTTGTGAGATAGTATATACCTATACGAAGAAACTCATAGTTGTGGGGTCTGAGAGTAAAACGCGCGACCGAATGAAGAACGATTCCCACCCGCTGTGCGTCATTCGGACTCGAATCCGTGTTACGCGCGGTACTATTCACGACATTTACGATCACAGGCCACATGTATTGTGAAGCCGATGACGAAGCACGATGATTAAACGTTCATTCGTAGACGCGGAACGAGAGACGCTTTGTCGGACACACAACATCGCCGCTAACTGACTCGCTCTGCGAATTATTTCGACGAGAGACAACGAAGCAGCACGGAACTTGTTTCTACGGGGCACCATTTGTACATACAACACATTTGGAAACACAGTTACTTTGACGAACGAGAATAGCAAGATAATCAGTGAATAAAATTAAAATGATACATGTACGTTTATATAAGATAAACGTGTCCCAGTATACGCTTAAGGAATAGCGACAAAATAAATCCACTGATTTATAATGTGTAAAAGTATCATAAAATTAAACAATTTTTGTTTTATTACGAGTTGATACAATTAATTATTGAAAACTGAAATAATATAAACTTATTAATAACTTTCTGAATTACGTCAGATGTATTTATTTTAATAAAAATATGAAAATGTCCCGGACAACCTAAAATGCATTTATAACTACTAATTTTCAATGTTATATAATCATCATTTCACTTTATGTTAATACATTTTTATATTTTACAGTAAGAATTTTTGTGTTTTAATTATATTAAAAATTAGGATAAAAAATGAATGAAATTTTCATTATTGTCCGGATACTGGGACGTTTACCTTATAATATTTTTCTAGTTAAGCCTAGTTTAAGCCTAGAATACATCTGTAAAAGCACTCAAGTCTCTCTTTTCTATATTTAGAAAGAATATCTAATTAATATTTTTTTCTCGCGGAATGCAACAAGGTCACGGAGATTTGCATTTCTTCTTCTATATTCCACGTTAAACTTTGACCCCTTCCCACCGTCGTCACTCTCTATATGCGGTCTCGCTTCGAACAATTCTCCTCTTCGTCTGTCACCAAGATGCATTCTAGCGCGAGATGTATTTCTACTCCCACTACTCGCGTCCGCGTAGACTGCCTCCCACTTTCTTCCCCGCTAGACAGCTTGTCGTTTCGCAAGGATGCACGTATCGTTTTATCTGCCGCGGGTGCATTTAATTTACGTACGTAGGTAGGTAGGTAGGGACTAGGAAGAAGAGCAGCACGTGCATATCCCAGTCACTTTCAAAGGTTGGGCGTTCGAGACGTTTGCGAAACGCAGAAGCATACCTGCTTCAATCCTTTTTTTTTTTTCCTGCGCGCTCCTTTCCTTCTCTCACTTAACTCTCTTCCTTCTTCGCTGCGCGCGTCGATCGCAAGTCATAAATCTTGGCAAGTTAAGTAATTCCGTAGCCGAGAATCGCGGTGATGTAAGAACGTTCGATATTTGATGATATATTCATACACAAATCGCGTAAGTGGAGCCGCGAGTGCTTGTCTTTCGCACCTTCATCCAATCGAATTTCATCGATCATTTATTTTCTGTATTGTTGTTTACAACTTCGAAAAAAAAAATATTAATAATTTTTACTTTATGTCAATTGTGAAAATATTTTAATAAATTATTAAACTTCTCTTTCAATATACTTTTTCTCTCTCACATCAAAGATGTTTTTGTGCTTTCTTAGAGATATTTCTTAAAGGAAGAACTAACTGAATATAGCGCTATGTAATTCAACATATCCCTGTGCGAACAAAGATTTCTATTCTTCAGGTCGGTCGTTATCGCGATGTCTCGCCTACAGGCACGGTTTTGCGGAACTTATACTCGCTACATGAAGAATTTCCGCTCGGAGCACGACCTCGTTGACGACCTTCGTAACTGTTGAGCCCCGCGAACTTCATGTTAACGCGCGTCTCTCGAAAGCGGCGCTGATGCGCCGCGACGAACTCTATCACGTTCACAAGAGCGCGGCGTTGTAAGAGTCGCGGAAGAGTCGTAAGAGAGAAAGAGATGGAAGTGTGCATATATATAAAAGAAAAGAAAGAGAGAGAGAGAGAGAGAGAGAGAGAGAGAGAGAGAAAATTCGCGACGAGATAGCATTGTGGCACGGGCCTCTATGGAAGAGAAGATGCCATAGGTGTAGGTGGATGCCGGATGAGTTGTATCTTATTGTCGGGGCGGCATACCATTAAAATACATTAGAAGGAGAAGATACTCCTCCCCTCTCGCGGTCGGGTATAATCGCAGCAACTCGCGCTAAAGCAATGGGGAGCGCGTAGCAAACGCGAACGCGAATGAAGCCCGGGAGAGAGAGAAAAGAGAAGGAAGAAGAAGATCGAGGGTGGGATCGGCCAGGTCGTGATTCCCGATGATTAAACGTTCGCGGGGGCTTTGAATTATGCTGTGATCGTACCCGGACTTACGAGGGGCGTGATCGATGTTACACCGCGATACGACTAACTAGACTCTTCTGGGACAACGGTTATTATCTAATGGCGGAATACCGCCGACCCGCGCCGACGATCTCGATGTGACGGATGACGGGTTCCTTTCGACGTGGTTATATGATATTAATCCGACGACGTGTATACCCAGTATACGGAGTAACAGGTCTCGATTGATCCTATACGCGGCTTGAATCAGTTTCTCTCGTAAATATTGTCAAAAGAAAAAAAGATAGAGAAAGCGTTATTATTTATTACAGCGTTTCCGGGAGACAAGTTCCCCTAAAGCGCAACTAGAAAAGTACAAGAATAATAATAAAAACAAAATATACATAAAAATATAAATAAAGATCTAAGTGGTGAAAAAAATAACAAGAAAAATATATAAAATAAACATCAACGATCGATTCGATATAATTATTAAAACTCTTATCAGAAAGAGAGAGAGAGAGAGATTCAATCTCCGTTACGTAAATTTCTGACGAGGAAATAGTTTGTAAAAGGAGTATTTTTAAATAAAATTGTAAATTTTTCTAAATTCAAAGATCGAGTAGAAAAGAAATAAACGAATAACATTACGATATAAACACACGTCAATTAATTACTTCGATAGACCATTTCCTAGCAGCGCAGCTTCTAACGACATTAGTAAACGACTTTACATTACGGTCGGTCGTTCGTAGCCCCGGTCCTTAACTCATCTGAACTTTCTCTCTCCGCTGATGTACCTTTAAGTGCGATCTAATGTGCGTCAACAAAGCGCATATTTTAAAGCGGACGATAATTACGCGCCGAGGAACACGCGCCATCGATCAAGCGCATCAAGACTTATTATTATGAACTTATTATTAAAACTTAAACGCATCTCGTAAACTGTATAGTTAAAAAAAAACGTGCTCACACACAAGAAATAAAATTTGTTACACGAGGCCATTCTTCGTGTCTCTACGTGCGCGGAAAGCCGAACTTTTTACGACGATCGCTCTTGGATTCGCGGCTGTCGTCAAATTAATAATTAATTAATTGAAATTTAAAAAGCAGTAGGATATTATACGTATCGTATCGCAACATTGATACGTAAAGGGATCGATGTGAAAGTGTTGGCGCAATTGTGTAGGTGTCTATTCAATAGAATAGTTGCGCGCTTGCCGCACAATAAAGCCGTCTATATAAATCAAGGAAAATATGTTATTTTCTGGAGTCTATTACACAGCTCCGCAGCGCGCGACCGCGTAATACGGTCGGGTGTAATTAAATAATTTCAGCTTTCGAGCTCTCAAGTTCGATTGGAAACAATAGGGAGCGCCCCGCCGCGCGATTTCCGCGCGCACTCGCGAAACCCGGCAGCGTCGGCATTCGAATTAACTCGACAAAGTATCGGCAGGCAGTCCTTAATTAGGAGAGCTAATTGCGCGCGGACTCGCGCATGCAGAAAAGGTTACGCGCCGTGATTTATTGACCCCTCTTCTGCTCGCGCCCGCGCCCGAGCACCCCCATCCTAATTAAGTGCAAGCGAGCGCTATTGTAGCGGTCGGCCGCGCACAGAAACAATTACCGATTTGCGAGTCGACGGCGAAAAAAAATGTAGAATTTCACGGGCACGGGAAATACGGGCGGCGAGAAAGAGGAACGCCACCTACTCCGAAGCCGGAGGTTCGTTAACCCGTTTTTGTCTTCCCATCCTCTTGTTGCTCGCTAGTTTCACGTACACTGACCACCATTTGCCTTTTTAGGAAGATACATGCGCGTCGCTCGCAAAAAAGCGCGATCGCGTTTCACGAAATACCGCACTCACAGAGCGGGAAAACTGTTTGGGTAAAAGGCGCCAAAAGAACATAAGAGCTGAACAAAGTCTCGCAAATTAACACCGTAAATATTCTTGGCACGTAAAACTCTCCTTTGTGTAAGTTTTCAATTGTACGAGAGAACGAAAAGAAAAAAAAAAATACCAAGTACAACTCAGAAGTTTAAAACCATTAAAAAAATATTTTCCATTTCTCAAAAAAATCGAGAGAATATTTTACGGTGAAACATCGTTAAATCGTCTCAAGTATCGCATTAATGCTGATAAAAAAACTAACGTTTTCGATTGAAGAGAAATGAATGTATCGGAAACATAATATCTCGATTAACTTCTTAATTCTACCAAGCAACGATCGGGACAGACGGTAGCGAGCCGAACGATGAAAACAATTTTATGGATCTCGCCTGTAACCGTCAGCGCTATAATTCTCCTCGACGAAACAGAATACCGATGTTTCGCTGAATCGATCTCATCGAGAAATGGTGTTCGATATGATTGCATCGGCGAATCGGAAAACGTGTCGAGTTCTTCGTGTTACCGTCGAGAAAGACACATAATTAAACCGAAGCGGCGTTGAAAGCGCGCGAGCGCGAGCTTCGTGCGCTCAAAAGCCTGTCGTAAGTTATTGCGCCTTGCCGTCAACAATGCCGATCGCCATTACGTAAGTTCACGATGATCGCTCTAAAACGTTCGACAATAGAGCCGCGGTCTCGCTTCGATTGCTGCACCTTATTCGCTCGCAGTATATATAGCACCGCTATCCGCACGCTTCGGATATAAAGAATATAATGTGTAATACGTACGTACGTACGTACGTACGCGCGATGTGTAATCATTGCTTTACGTCACGTTGTATTTCGTGACATTCGAAAAAAATTTAATCGTCAATGTGGTATTAATTATCGGATTTCGCCGAGTAATTTTCCCTTCCCTTTCTGATATACGTACGCACATTAGCTGATTTCTGTATAATTATAAATTTCTCTGCGCGCCGAAAAATGACGAAGGCGGAAATGTTGGCTCTCTGCGAGAAAGCACGGACTTATGTAAAACTTGATAATAAATTCTACGTAACTATAACGAGATGTGTGTGATGACACACATATATATATATTCGGTACAACATATATATTCGACGCGACATATATCAAACGTAGAAAATGAATCCGCGCGTCTGTGTGTTTATCTCGCGCGGCTGATGAAAAAGAATCGTGTCGAGCTTAGCGCATCAAGAAAGCGCCCTGCGGGGGAGCAAGGTTCACAAATTGCGGAGCAAAAGGTAAAGGCCTCTGAAAGTAACGCGCGCGAATCAAGAACAGGCTCGCGGCGCCATATAACTCTCGCGCTGAATAACAACGCCTTATCTCGGCATTGAAAATTACAAAATCAAATTGCGTGTTATTAATCTTGTTCTAACGCAGAAAAGTTTTAATAAATATAATATTTCTCGCGTCGAATATAATTTATAATCGCGAGATTAGAATTTTTTCAAAAAGTGTGTCTCGAAAGTCTGAGCAAATCTCGGCGCGCGTATCTCGCGTAGAAATTCGATAATCATCGATATGTAGGTATACGTAAAAGTATTTGCTATATATAACAAAATGATTTACGTGGCGATTGGCACATTTATTTACGTCCGATTCCGCAAAATGTTAAGCGTTTGCCGTCCAATCGCCTTGAAATGCTAATGTCTGTTCTCATGTTTCATATCGATCGCCATAATCTTTGTTGCCGTCACGAGCAATATTAAAATATCTCCCGACAGATATCACGTATCAAACGTCCAAAGCAACGGCATTCATATTACATTCAATTAAGAATCAATTGAGCAATTAAGATAATCGCTTAATTATTCGCGCGGATATTGTTGCCACGCTTAATTAAATTTCACTTTATATTTGGTGCGTATCGTCACGCGTCCCACATAGAAAATTTACCTACTGTCTCGTTCGATCGAGGTTGAGAAGTCTCTCCTCGAGAACATTCTTCTCGTTTTCTCTGTGATTAGATAAATTTATCGAAACAATGCTACTTTATCTCTAGCATTCCATCGGTAAGTCGCAAAGTAGCCCATTGTAACTTATTGTATATTCTCTCAGTAGACATTGTTAACTCTCTTGTTGAACCTTTTCTGTCAAGATATCTAAAAAGATTGTGTTGGAGTTGCTGTGACTAAGAGAGGCAATAAAATCAAAAATTAATCTCCGTCCTTATTTACAGTTTGTTATTTAGTTTAACCAAGGTTTATATGTTTACATAAACAGAGGACGGGTACGATAGAGAGAAGAAAGAAGTAAGTCACATAGGACTTGTGACGCACAGCGGCAGCTATATCAGTCAATTAGAGAGGAGAGGAGAGTTTAAAGAGTAAAGATATACCTTCCGTACGCGTATACTTTATTAAAGAGTACATTGAGCAGAACGAAAGAATTAATAATTTATATGTCCTTTTTAAGGAATAATCCCAATAGATTGAATAAAATATATACCTATATATATATATATATATATATATATATATATATATATACCTTGTATATTAAAACTATTTTCCTCTTCCGAAATTAATATATTCTACAGATCGTTGCATGTTTGACAAATTATATTATACCAATGCAATCCATGTTTAGGTTTAATGGTGCAAACACTTTGACGGAGCACAAATCCTTTCGCAACTACGCGAGCCGCGCTATGAAACACACCTCTCTCTCTCTCGTTTCGCCGCTCGATGTACCCATCCGTTCCACAAAGTCGCTTCGCTGAGAAAATTTCGCAACGCTAGCGAAACGACGACAACGGCGCCATACGATCGCGAGCGAGTGTCAGGTGCAGCGCGATGCAATAATGCACCGAATCGACGCGATGAACAAGACGATCTTCGATTTCTTTCGTGGTGTATATATATATATATACGTGACGTGTCGCGCAACGCCGTGTCTATTGTTCTTCATCGATACCAGGTAGAAATCGTTAGTGATTGATCGATCTAACGTCGATAAGCTGTTCTCTGTTACTTCAATACACTGCGAAATTATTTCAAACGCTCTCTCAAGCAAAAAAGAGAAAATAAAAAAACTATTTTATAATAAGTTACGAGTTTTTAAATATATTTAATAATACAACAAAATAAACTCTAATAAAAATTGAATTATACATCAATGTAAAAAAATAGATTTCTCCAATTTTACAAAACGATACACCACAGGTATGTACTAGCGTCTAGTTTGTTAATATATGACACGATTATTTCATGAAATTTAAAAGGAAACCTCGTTCACAACACACGCAGATACAAATATAGAACGTGCATAACAAATCCGATTCAAATCAATTGATTTGCTTGCGTGCCAGAGATCGTTTTTCAGCGGCCTATTATGCAAGTTCTGCAGTGCAGTCTTTCTAAGGCAACAACCGATATGTCGAGAATATGTCGATCGAACTGGATCGGGAGGTATATATTGCAACTAACGAGAGAGTCAAATTTGGCTATGGCTTTCACACACAAATTAGAACACCAACAAGGAAAATGTTAGATTTACGCAACTACGAGATCGTTTATCGTCGATATACTACTTATATCCCAAAACGCAAAACGCAGAAAATCACGAATATTGCATGTGTGCGGATGTGTTTTTTTGTCAGTCCCTCGCATCAGCTTAACGAACACTATCGATTATTTTCCTATTCAATACAGATTCGATTCTTCGAGTTTTTCCACAGCACAGTCGACCTTCGACGGCCTCCGTCACAGTTGATTATCCACGGTAGTATACGCACGCGGAGATGTAGGTAGGTGTGTAACGAACTTATGCGGTGGGCGCGAATGCAATTACTTAGATAACCTCAGTGGGATAATGCCCTTGGCAGTGTCAGGAAAAGCACGGTCACAATAAATCTTCGCTGACATATTTGAAGATCAAATTTCAAGAAAGCAATCCTGTTAGCTCTCTTGTCCAGTCTATGAAATAATTAAAACTTAACATTAAAATTGATCATTAAGAGCCAAACGCTGAATGTTTGTGCAAAATGAATATATAAATATATATACATATATATATATATATAAATTATTATATATATATATATAAATTCAGTTGTAAAAAATGTACACTAAAATAATATAAATATAATATATATTTTATAATATAAATATATATATTTATATTATTTTAGTGTAAATTTTTACAACTGAATTTTTGAATTGAAAATTCAATTCTTTAATTCATAGAGAATGCTGAATGTGCATCACACGTGTGACAAATGCTCGTTACCCTGTCTATCTAATTTTAAAATATTGCAAAAAAAAAACACCTCGGCCAAAAGTCGAACCTGAAATTTCTCGCTTTCCGTGCAAAATAATTAAAGTATATATATATTGATAAAGGTATTAGCAATCTATATAGATATAAAGTATAAATATCTCTCTCAATTATAAAAAAAATATAAATAAGTCTGAAAAAAAAAGATGATCTCTTCTCTTCTCTTTCACTCTAATAACAATAAAACGCACAAGCAGTACCGCTATTCTATTAATTACTTCATTTTGCTTCAAGGTGCTTCATTTACTTTCACGCTCCAACTATGTTCGCGGGTAATATCATATTTCACATTGTACATCCTGTTCTTACATCTCGTCGCGTTTCAGCTTCAAAACAAAACGTGAGAAGAGACATCTAGGGAATTGATTTGCGAAGAAGAAGAAGAAGAAGAAGAAGAAGAGACCGAGCTGTAATAAAGGAGACTGCGCCCAACAGTGCCCTCGCTCGCGGCGTTAATTGCACGGACACGAGAGCAACTGCGGAACGTCACTCGCTCGTCGCGCTGTGTCATTCTCGGATATACAGCGACGTGATGCGCTCACCAGGTGGATGCCTTCTCGCGCCTTCGTCTCTCTTCTCTCTCTCTCTCTCTCTTTCTCTCTCCGCACACCGTTCCTAATATTATTTAGCGACTCGAGCACGCGCTAGGTAGCCGGAACAATTGCGGCACGACGGCGGTGTGTAATGATGCGACTACCGCGAGACGCCGCCGCATCGCGAACCCCGTAATTACGTTTCCGTTCTATTACACGCCCGGCGATTGCGGCGCGCGAGATTCTCCTATCCCACCTCTTTCTCCTCCTCCTTTTCTTTTCGGATCTTTTCGCGATCTCTTCTTACTCGTGCTTTCGCGCTCGTGAATAACGCGCTTTTACGCTTGCAGTTCGAAGATTTTCACAGCCGTCAGCTCCCGACGAGCAATTCTTCTTTATACGAAAAGTCTCACGGAAGTCACTTCGCGATTGGGACCCGATTACACGCAACGTCGATTACTGTATCGGAAATCGTTGACTGGAAATATGACTCGGCAATTCGTAATCTCCTCCTCAGCGAAGATGGGAGGCAAAATATGATAATAATACTGATTATACAATAAGAACTTTGTTGCTACGATTTTTTGACGATAAAAGAATCCGTGATTATTATAATTATATACCGCAATCATTATTTCCTTCGTGATTACACACTTCGCAGTTTTAATAATTCTCCACGCAAATATCATGTATCCGCGACATTGCCGAGAAAACTTTGGCGAGAGCATTATAACAAGTGGGATCGAAAAAGTAGCGATTAGCAGAAGAGAGAAATCGACACCGCACCGCAAGGTGAATCTTCCCGTCGTCTTTCAGAAACGGGGCGAGGAGAGCGCGCGTCAGTGTGGCGCAAACGCGCGTGCACACGCGCACACACACACACACACACACATACACACACAAGAGCAATTTCTCGTACATATCTCGTGCTTATGTATTGTACGTACGTGGCCTTATGCCTGGCGCGGCGCGCTCATTAACATGCATTCACGCCGTAATATTTATCGTTGCGCGGTTGTTGCTCGAAGCTTGCGAGAGATGCGCCAGCCCGCAGATCTGACCGCGTGTTCAGATCCTAGATAAATTCGCAGCGAAACGCGAAACGTCACGCATTGAATTGCGGTCGACGAGAATTTTCGACGATTCTCCGCTCATCGAATATCGATACACGGGGAATACCAATACGGTTTAATTCGATAACGATTTAATCGCGATAAAAAATAATGATTTGACACGTTGTTAAATAAAATGTAATGTGGCACGAATTTTATTTAAAACATTGAAAGCAATTTTATATTATAAAAAGTGACTCCGGCGAAATGCTAATCTCCGAACAAATTGCGCTTCTAAGTAAAATTGAAAAAAAAAAAAAAAAAAATCGCTGGTTCATACCAGTAGATAACTCCCGCATCGATCAGGCACGTGACGCGTATCGTGAAAACTCGCATGTACCGTTGTTACCACGCTTCGACATGACGGTGGTGTGTGTTTACATCGAGTGCTATTACCTTCGATCAATGATAATAAATCGATCTATCTGAAATCAGGTCGCAGATATACGATGGCTATCGCCATACAAAGACGGATGGTTTTGCTCCTTTGCGATTTTTTTTTTCTTCTATCGATACTTTCCTAGATGCTGCGTCGCGATAAATATGACGCAATGTCAGTCGATTGTGATTTATAAATAAACGCAGAAAAGAAAGAGAAAATTGCGAATAACAATAGACGTGTATGCGTCACAATTGTAAAAAAAAGTCAAGCTAGGTATGCGTACGAGCGCGAGACATCTCGTCGTAAAATAATCGTTTGTATAACAACGAGATGTTTTTGAGAGCTTCGAATTGATATATTGAACAAATGTTCAAAAATTAATTATCTGAAATAATTAATAATTGGTCATTCGTCGAAAAAATTAATTGTCAAACTTTCTGACACTACTTTTTACGAGATAATTCCAGCGAACTGCTAAAAGAACACGTTGATTCACGCGCAAACTCGGCATCCCGCTTCTGCTCGACGATATGCATACATTAAATACCTATATAAGACCGGGTCATGACACAAGAAATCGATTTAAAGGTCATGAAGTTTTTTCTCTCTCCCGCTATTTTTTTTTCTCCTTCATGATATTTAATTACCAACTTAGAGATTTTCTTCATTAATTATCCATTCGCGATATCACAAGTGTCATACGGAGTTACGAGTAGTACATGAATACGCACTCTATTTACATATCTCTCTCTTCTCATTTTTTTCTTCGAAAATCTTTAATTATCCCAAGGTTTACTGTACATTGTCTCGAGATTCCAGATAAAATGTTACGCTTCGATAAAGTGTTTTTTTTTTTTTATAACTTTGCTATATCATTTATCAGAAAACTTTTTAGTCCGTGCAACCAGAATCATTTGTTAAATAGCGTTTATCTACTAAATTCACCTATATGAAATCACTGATATGTAGAATATAACATACCTGTTGCTCTATTCGATCGCGCGCAAACAAACTAGGATAATCAATTATGACACCCGCAACGATAATATCAATTTTCATAATCTCGCTAATGAGATCAGCAACAGGAACGTATACGTATAAAACCGCCCAACCGCGATTCTCATCTATTTGCAATAAATCGTTCGCGGTGCGTGTCTAAAAGACGTCGCATTGCGGAGAAGACAGTAAAAGTAAATCTAGCGCGGGGGGAGTAGATTCGAGAAGATTTGTTGCGAAACGACCCGCGATTACGCATGCAAATGCGTAACATTGCCATGCACAAAGGCGAGATCGATATCAGTTTTTCAGTCGGTCGCGAATTCTCCGAGCTCAACATCGTTCTCGTCGTCTCTTCGTCGTCGTCGTCGTCGTCGTCGTCGCGGTCGCGGACATCGCGCAGCGCCGACGGATAACGATCTGGTTAGCGATGACAGCCCGTGTGTGTTTCGCGTTTTACCTGGCAAGGAGAGTCGCCGCGGCGCGCGTATTGAATTATATGACCATATACAGCATATGCGCGTTGTCGCGGGTGGGTTTTCTGCCTGGCGTAGGGTGAACAACGGGAGGGGAGAACGAGGGGAGAGACGACACGCCGTGTAATGCGCGTATGCTAATCGGCCAGGCGCGTCAAGGTCCTCTTTCCTCCCGCCGAGTTATCCGGAGACCCGGTCTGCCCGGATTCGGGGTAAAAGAGCGCGACCAGCAGCGAGTTCAGATAAGCTTAGCTAGCGCGCGCGTCTCTTTATAAGGTGCAACAACGCACAATCGTGCGCGCGCTTTGCAAAAACAAAACTTCGCCGCAATAAAGAACTATATACATTTGCGCGTAGAAATTCAAGTTTAGATTCGTCGAGGTTTAAGACTCGACGAGATTCTAAGAACTTGTGACGGAGAGATTATAAACTTTAAGAAGTATAAACTTCACCAAAGCTGTTATCACTGACGTTCGTATAATATATACAATTATGAATCTCTCATCGTTCTCAATGTAAATAAGCGAATTATAAATATACATATATATATACATATATATTGAATAGGAATATATCTAAGCGCATAAATCTGCGATACACGTGCAAAAAGATAAGCTAAAGAGTGACATCAGTTCAATATTTAATCGCAACGAGGAGTATAAGGAGTAATAGCTGAGAGCGATGGTCAGGAATAAACGCACGTTATCGGCCACTGACAAAGCTTTCCACAACGATTACGAATAAATGACGGGTAATCATCGACGGGAATGAGGGTCTATCTAAGTTCCAGGAATACATTAATAACGTCATTTCTTCTCGTGAATCGACGCGCCGGGTTCGTAATGATTACGTTACGTGCCAAAATGCGGCTTTAACGTCTCTTCGCGTACACACAGATCGCGAATGTAGACCCCGACGGCGCAAATGCGCGCGCGCGCGCGACTCTCAGGTCGTTGCGTCTCGCGAAACGGACCTGCTGCTCTCTCGTGTACGCTTGATCTCCGCTTTTACTGCGCTTTACGGAAATTTATTACCTTGCGGTTTCAACGCGCGTGTTATCGGCCACATAAAGAACCAGAAACGAAGTTGGAATTTCACGATTTCTCAGCAAGCGCGCGAAATAATGCGTAACAATCCGTTCGCGAGTTCCACATTGTGACGCGCCACGTTGTTGTAATTACGTAACGCGAGTGTGAAGTTTAATTGCGTAAGCTTTACAGCCGGCATAAAAAAAAAAAAAAAAAAAAAAAAAAAGAAAAGAAAAAAAACGCGGAACACCATTTGAATTATATCTGCAATAACGCGCGGCGACGCGCGGAGAAGAGAGATATAATCGAATTAAAAAAAAAACAAGATCTCTCTCACTGATCTTCAGATAAATTCGTTTACACAATTGTGATTTAATTAAGACGTTCGTTATAACGTTCCAATTCCCGTGACAGTCTGACTGTGGATCTCTCTCCTTAATGTATTGTCTAAAACAACGTTATAATTGCACTCCAAACGTGAGTGTCTTTGATATAATGAACAGAAACGACTATATATGTATGTATAATTTTTTTTTTTTTTAATAGAATGTGTTGTAACGACAAGAGCCATATATATCACTCGGTGTACGAAGGATTGAAGAAGACCTTGAAGTAAATTCAGCTGACACACGCATTGCGTACAAGTGACGGGATACAAGAGATCATTTTTGATCGGGCGAATTAACGCGAAAAATTTACGTTTCCGCGCTCAAAAAAAAAAAAAAACAGAACAGCAGCTACTATTAAACTTAGCGCTGGGAAACGACGTCTTCATCGTTTCGGCCGCGACGGTGAACACTCCGCGCCTTCCGTGTAGACAATAATTATCAGGCGGCGTGGACTCAGGTAGCCGCTCCGGATGCAACGGTACGTCGTGCAGATGCAAATAAAGGTGATCTACGGTGCGCGGTGCAATCGCGCTCTCGGTGGGCAGCTCACGATGGCCAGGCGTCGGGGCTCCTCTGTTTCTCACGATGCAGACCGCGCGGAGCGAGGAAGCGAGAAAGCGAGAAGATAGAAAGAGAAAGGAGAAGTGTCTAGATTGTATCGAGAGAGGGAACGAGAAAATCACCACCGTGATCTGAAAAGGGTCTCTCTACGAAGCTGCTGCCTCCGATCTGTGTGTCGTAATCAAACAGACGCGCGTTTGATATGAGTATTGCGAAATCGCGCACGGCCGGCGCCGAATGGCGTTGTAACGTTGCCGCCAAGCCGCGGTGCGTTCTGCTGTCTAGCGAACGCACGACAGCAGGGAAATTATTAGCGTCATAGCTCGGAGCAAGGTTCAAGCAGTCGGCGTTGGAATTATTATGTCGTTAAAAGAGCGATTTCGCGTAACGCTAACGCATAACGGCTTCGAAATTTTCCTGTGTGCACTACGTTTTAATTTTGTCATACGACAAAAAAAAAAGTGTAAAGAATAAATTATACTTTTTCTGACAGGCTGCAATGAAATGAAAAACAAAAAATTTCATTGACAACGACGCGGCAGAACCTTCCACAACCGAGTATGTGCATCGACAAAACAATTTAACACTTCGTCCATCTCTTTTCCCTCTCTACCCTCTCTGCTCACTCTCCCTCTCTGTCTGTCTCTCTCTCTCTCTTTTTCTCTCTCGCTCTCTCTCTCTCTCTCTCACATTCTCTCTGTTATCGATCTCAAACCGGCGTGCTGCAGAGAGGACAGGTCGCCTACGGCCTGAGAAACGACGCACGCGCCATGTTCGCGTAATGACAGGCCAGCCGTGGCACGGCGCTTTCGTAAAAGTGTCAATTCCACACAACGCACAAGGCTAGATGCCCGGCTAGGTTTTCTCAGAGACGCGACAAACTGCGGGAGGAGAAATAAATAGATAGATAGATAGATAGATAGATAGATAGATAGATAGAGATAGAGATAAATAGAGAAAAAGAAAGAGAGAGAGAGAGAGAGAGAACATGGCCAAGGAACATGACCAGGAACGTACGCGTACACGCCTGAAAACGGGTACGTAATCAGGCGTAATTAGCCTGTTGTGCCGCGGTAAAAGGCCGCGTAGAGAGAGAGGAATAGGTGACTGACCCCTTGCCTCGGGCGGGGTTCACCGTGGGGTCTCCAGCAGAGGTCGAAAGGAGTCTCCCTCCACCTCTCCCCGCGTACCACTCCGCGTGGCAGTCGCGGTTTCTCCCACCCTTCTTTAGGTTCGATCCTTTCCCGGCTCGCCTCCTCGCCGCGCCGCACACGTTCTATTCTATCACTGGTAATTTATCCCTCTTCTCCTAGTGTCCTTATTCCTATATCTATCATTCGTGTTTTGCTATCTATCGTTCTGCGTTTTCTCGTTATTGTAGGGCCAATAGCCCCACCGACGTTTACAGAAACGAACAGTTTTTCTCTCGCATGCACAAACAATATTTTATATACTCTTCGCTTTATTCTTTCCTCATGTATCTGTGAAGTGAAAGAAGATTAAAAGCGTGTCACATTAAACAGTTTTGTTTTTTTATGTCTGCCTAGATTAAAGAAAAAAATATTTGCGTAACTTTCAGACGGTTGGTATACTGCAATATATTGATAGAGAGTTCTCCTATCTAATTAATAAAAAATGCAAAACCTTGCTCAAGTTCTACTTTTCTATTTGTTACGTGCCAAGTGCATTGACCTCTCGAAAGGTCCGCTGCGAATTTTTCGACGATCGATCGTGGAAACTTCGTCGGTGGTCGTCGCGAATTATTACGCGACCGACCGTTCATCCACACGCGATCGCGCGATGACTCCCACGAGGCCTAAGCACCTCATAGATCCTCACCTAGAACTAAAGTATCCTTCTTTCTAAAGCATAAGCTAATTTCGCTTACAAAGCCGCAAAATTATGCTAAAAAAAAGTTTTTCGTTCAAAATTTTAATTGAGAAAAAATTTGTTTTGTCATTTTTTGACACGTATTTTCTGTAAGAAAAATTAGAATAATAATGAATAAAAAAAAATACATACGTTATATTAAATATACATAAATACTAAAATTCAAGCCAGATTCACGACATATTTAATTTCAAGACTCGTCTCTCTCGTACAGCACCGCTCAGTTCGTTTAATGCTCGGCACGGTCACCCGAGCGGAGAGAAATGGAGAGGAAGGAAACGATACTGCGTTTTACTACTGGCTGAGCACGACAAGCGTAAATTAATTTTACAACGTTCCACCAGGTTAGTATAGCGTCATGGCCCGTTGGCAGGACGGAATCAGAAGCAACATTAAATCCATTTCATATCAAACGATAAAAGTGAACCGGGATATTACCTTAAACAAAAATCCGCGTGTGTGCCAATTTAAGTCTGTGCCGATCGTACTCGAGTTAGCGTTTTCCAGATAATAACATTTTTGCTACTTTCCGTGGTAATAAACGGTACACAAGCCCCCAACGATCGGGCTGTTTCCCCTTCGGCGATTTATCGCCTCTACTTATCGCACTTTTTCCGCACGTCGCGGTCAGATCTCGCACGCTTAGGAAAACGCGCAGCGCGTGTGCTTATCAAGTGCCGTAACCGCACCTGCATGTTTTTGCGACGTAGCACGGCCGTTATTTTTGCACGCGTAAAATTAGAGTTCGCGGCTGCCGCGAAGAGTGACCAGTAAATCTGTCGGTTCTTGCGGATAAAACGTGACGCCTCGGGAAACTGCGCGCGCGTCGGGCAAATGCGTTTCCCTACCCGAAACAGGTGGTCGTTCTTTCTTGCGTAGGTATTTCTCGACGCTCGTGATCGCACGGAGCTTGTTCACTTATGGCCTTCAATCATTTACGTGCTGAATTATAGAATGTTGGATGATTCAGAGAGAGAGAGAAAGTTTTTTCGATTTCTTTTTGAAAACTCTTCTTCCGTGAGCGAAGTAATACATACGTTCAAGAATACAGTTGTCTCTTAATTTGAAACTTGGGGCAGATTAGAAGTTTTAATACGTATAAATAAAACTGCGTGTACAATTTTACTTAATTTACAAAAACGATAAGTTAACTTGATCACGTAATGTATCAAATGCTTACTACAATTTATTACGCAATTGATTCTAATGACGCGGTATTCTACTTGACCGGAATGTTCTGATTGATTCATTAACGTCGATTGCTCAATAAAACTACGGCGGCGAAAGTGTTGCTCCGGTAGCGATCTTATAGATTACACAAATTCTCGACGTAATAAAGTGTAATCATGCTGCGTGCATCCGCGTTAATTCGAGCAGCTTCGGAACCCTCCAAAGGGTCAAAGCAATTGCTTATAATACGTATAATCTAACATGAGACCCGTGAATGTAATTATTTTCTATCGCATTAAGTAAATATCGCAATAGTACAGGATATTAATTGATTTTGCTCAGTTATTGTTAAATTAAAATACGTAATCATTATTATTCGTTATTCTTACTTTATTTGTTCTGAAAACTGGAACACAAACGATAAAAAACAGCAAAATATCTATATGTACGCAAAGATTATTTAATTTTATCGCGATATCGTAGGGAAAGCGAGAGATTCCAGGTTCGACTCCTGGCCGAGGTGTTTTTTCGCAATACTTTAAAATTAGACAGGGGGAAAACAGGCAATTCTCATACGTAATGCAAATTCAGCATCCTGTATGAATTAAAGAATTGAATGAATTGAATTTTTTCAATTTAAAATTTAGTTATTATACTGAAATAATATATTCGTTTCGCACAAAAAACATCCAGCGTTTGGCTCTTAATGACCAATTTAAAGTTTAGAATTTCAAGAGCCTTTACTTATTTCTTCGATTCACTTCGATTATTTAAATTTATTTGTGCCAAATATATTTAAACATAATTAAATTATTTAAACGATCTATTTTTTTGTTACAAACGTGCGCATTCACGTACGCGATTGTTCAACTTCACGTGGGAAGCGCGCCCACACCCTTGCAAACTCGCTCTACCGCATTGATAATCCTGAAGACCTCGTAATAATAACATCTGACGCGATTCTAAATTCGTTACGCCCTCGCTAAAGGTTACTCGCGCGTCATTACTCCGATTTTCTATTAGCCGTGCACGTGGATATTATCGGCGCATCCGAGCTGTGTCCTTTCGCGTAGCGCCGCAGCTGCATGATAGTCGGGATAGAAAACGATTTAAACTCTCTTTTAACGCCGAGAAATATGACGCAGCGTGTTTGCTGTTACTCACATCAGAGATAGAAACATTCTTTCAATCGATCGCTTAAACTCTGATTTCACATTTTCAGAGTCAGACATGCACTGTTTTACTTTTGTTAAATAAAATATATAAAACATTCTAAGTAATTTTGTAAACAAAAAAATCAAGTATCGTTTTAACAAAATATTTAATTATTCCTTTAGGCATTATATAGACAATCTAAAAAAAAAGTAGATAATTTTATGATATATTTTGAAAAATATTCAAGGACCAAAACACGGCGCTAATCGTTGTGCTGAAACAAGATAACGACGGAAGAAGGAAGGATACAGCCGGTAACGAGAGGTCCGTGATCCCGCACGAAGGTGCGGGAGAGTGCACTTATGGGAAACTTAGGATCGTGGCCGTATGTAGATGGTCGCGAGAGAGGCGCTAAGAGGCTCGTGGTGTACACGGTGATCGCGCACGAAGAAGGTGGTCTATTAGTTCTGCGACCTCCTGAAACAGAGCGAAGAGAAGGCACCACCACATCTGCGATCGGCGCCGATAACGTACGAAACGTTAGAGCTGAGAAACCACCATGGTTTCTTACCCCGAAATACAAGCGTTTCGTTTTAGGCTTTGCTTATCGCAAGCAAAGTCGTGTTCATAAAATTTTTAAATGTGTACATAAATTATATATACTTAGTAAAACAAAAAACGCAAGGTTATCACATCATTTAATGTTGTATAAATTGCGGAAGAACACGAAAACTTTTTTTTAGAGAACAAAATCGTATCACTGAGGAATAAAAGATTTCCACGCGAAGATAATATATATATATAGGCAAATCCACCGTAGTTTTAACTTTTGATGGACTTTTTAATACTGATAAATCTGAGTTGTTTTATTCGTATGTATTTTTTCTTCGTATACTTTCTAGTAATAACTATGTATAAGAACGAAGAGCGCGTTCGTGTTATTGCTGGCGTTTAAAAATACACACTAAGTCGATAAAAATATAAAAAAATCCATAAAATTTATTTCGTCCCTTTCGAAATTTGTGTTTCACTTTTAATAACGTTGCACCTGCGCCGTGTTATATAACGCTTTCGTACTAAATGAAAAAGTTAGTTCTTGCATTCGTACATCTTTTCCCCGGAGGTCGATCGTGTGCCATGTAACCGTAAAAAATGGTGGCCGCTAAAAAACTTGTTCCTCCATTTTTGCAAAATATTTCGTAAAGTTAACAATATTACATTACGCGCCGTTAAGTTAATTGACTATAACTGAGTTACCGAAGTTGTAGCAAACACAAAAAACGATAAATTTAAGACGTTGTTGAAAATTGTGCCTCGAAAATGAAACACACACCGGTGTATCAAAGATTGCCTTCATAAGCGTAAATTTATTAAAATCTACAAATCACCTTGGCGTATAGTCCGAGAAAAATTTTTTTCAATCCGTATCAGTTCTGTAAACTCTTTTTTATACCGTAACTCGCGAAATTCATGTGGCCACAATTTTCGAAACCAATTTTATTAGTTATGACGTTAAGAGTGCGTAATTTAAAAATGGTTGCATTGTCAAACCGGAAAGAAATATAAATCGACCTCAATCAGGTAAACTTAGCGCCGTTTACTTAAAACCATTAACGCGTGTAAATTGGTGTTTTTTAATTTATTTCAGAGACATGTTCGTCAATATAAGATGTACGTGCCGCAGATTTGAAAAAAAAAAAATAAATAAATAAATTTTCATAAAAGTCAAAACTACGGTGGGGATTTGTCCATATCTGTACAAAGATATAATTTTGTTTTTAATTTGGGAGAAGGTCGGCTGCAAAATACACGTGCCTTATAGATATGGTGAAATGAGATCGTCATCGCATCGACGACCTCACATCACCATATTCGACGCGTATTATGTAGTTTGATATGTTCGAGCGTAGCGCGGCGATGGTGAAGATCAATGCGCGTGTTTTGCAAAAAGGAAAAGCCGCCGTTTCGCGGCGTAAGATCGAAGGATATACCTCCGCCGGTAAACTTCTTTCCCGTTTCTGAATAATGCTAATGTCGACGATAAACATGTCCCCCGACATCGAGCGCGGGATTAAATCGAGAAAATTCTCGGAAATAAAACCAAAGTGACGTAACAAGTGACTTCAGATTTTTCCTTTGCAATCGATTTCACGACGACGTGAATCAAAGACAACTGCGTGCGTGTTGGAATTTGTGAGAAGTCATGCTAGCTAACCCAAAGTTACATTTCCACAATCGGAATTCGCAAAAGGGTTACTACCTTCAATTATTGTACATCTCGACTGACACATCTTAGTGTACGTGACATCGGTTTGTAAGAGATCGGAAAGCCACACGGGATTCTCTCGTCTGCGCGGCTAAAGCATTACGATAGAACGAACGGATTCGAGAAAGTAGAGAAGAGTAAGAAAGAAAAGAAGAGGTTTCTATAGAGGGGTTGCCCGCTACCCACGTCGCGGATTCCAGGGATGCAAATTCGCAGCCGAGCTATCGTCGAATCGTGATGCCCGAGCGGGGAGAGAAGACGACGAAACGAGAGAATGAGAGAAAGAAAAAGAGAGGAAGCCCGCGTGCGGAATCGGCTGCGGGTACAATGTACCCCCTTTCCGTTTCTCCGCACACGTGTACCCCGCACCCACCCACGTGCAGCGCGTGTCGACACGACACGGATGGATGCGCTGTGTGGATGCACCGTTGCACTTGCGACCCGCTGGGGACCGCGCTGCGGATGCATGATGTATAACCGCCACCGGGTTGTGCAGTGGCGAATATGCAAACCAGAAAGCCCGCCCGGGGGTCAGACTCTCTTCTCCGCCCGTTCCCTTCGCCGCAAACCGTGAACCTCGCCGAAGGTACGAGAGACGGTCGATACAGAAGGAAGTCGTAAATCACACGCGTACATATATAATATTCCGTGCATTTCGTTCCCCCCCTCTTCCCCCCCCCGAGTCGCGTTCACTTTCATATTCTATCGCGCGCGACTCGTTAACCCCTCTTTTAACGTGCATGAGAAAAAAAACGTCTCTCTAGACTCGAATAACCGGAGAGAGACCGCTCGAGACAAGTAAAAACCTCGTAAAAGAACGTCGGAATAAAATTTTTATTTCTTGATATCGATTATGCGCGCGTTAAGGTTTTTTAACGGAATCTTTAGAGGAAAGAAACGCCGACCTCTTCCGAATATTATTATCTTGTCCGTGCGGCACACCTGGAAAGACATTTGTAACGATCGATATCCAACGCGAGCGCACGCTACAAGTAAACGACGCATTTGGAACCGATTACATCACCGATCGATCGAAGACATAATAGTCCTCGGCTCTGCAGGGAGGAATGTCGTCTTCCCCACGGACCCCCGCATCGTTCAAAACATAGTACTTACGCCAGAAGGGCTTACAATCGAACAGAAGTAAGAGTAATGATGATTGCACAAAATAAGCCCGATATACACATATATATACATAGACACACACACGGTGTGTGTCAGGTTGCGATCATAGACTATAAGCCAGTTACATTGTACATGCACAGTGTATTGTAAGCGATCAAAAATTCATAAAAATTGAGTTGCTACAGAAATACAAACTACACGAATGACATAAGAATGAACAGTAAATACACATCTCGGGTACGTAACCTTCTGTTATTGTGAATGAATTCTCTGTCACACAAACAGGTAAATATGAAAAAAAAATTAAAATTTCATCAAAGAGTTTAATTTTTAGCACTTCAATATCTGAATTTAAAACAAACTATTAAGAATAAGTTCTGTCACTTTTTTTACTACATCTTTATAGAAAAAGAATTTATTGCCATTTCCCTATCTCTTTTTATTTATAGAAAAGGTTTTTAACCTTTAGACCGCCGGCATTTTTCCATTGTGTGCGCGCGTTGTGCGTGTGTGTGTGTGTGAAATAAGCGAAGTATTTTTTTCAAATGAATCTATGATTAACTAGAAAATAATACGGTAATTAGTATTTGGCAAATATAAATAAACACACGTGTTTACATATACATATATACAAAAGCAAAGTATATATATTTAATGTATATATGTATTAATTGGTATTTTTACGATCAATTAAACATCTTAGAAATATAGAAATATCAAAGCCCTAAAAGGGCTTTTGCAACGGTCTAAAGGTTAATAAATGTCTAAAATATGTGTTATCTACAATTTTCAAAACAATATCAATTTTCAACAATAAATATCATTATCGTCAGATGATGTTTCCCTCGAAGCTACACCATTTCCGTTTGCAATTCATCCTGAAGAATTTCATCATACGAGAAAAACAAACGTCTTTTCCAGTGTCTCAACGATAATAACTTAATTCTCTCTGTCGTGCAGCTTTGTTAAGGATGTAATGGCGAGCGCAAACGACAAACGCGCGCGAAGCGTAATGACTCGCGAACCGAAAAATTATCGCTCAGACCGATTTGCGCGGGCGTTTCGCAACGTTGCGTCGCTGATTTACGCTAATGACTAAAGCCGGCAGTTTTGTTAACTTGGCGGCGGCGCCAATCATAAGCTCTAAGCGCGATAAATATAGATTCTGACAAGTCGTTAAAGGTGCGTATATACGGTGATCCCGACGGCGGAGTCGATCAAATGCTCGCGAATCGGCGCGGTTGATTGAGATTTATGTTCATAACTCTATAAATATATGCGCTATGTAGAATTACATAAATCTATTATATTAATGACAACCGCGCTACAAAAATCGGATCTTTTCGTCAATATATTTGTGTGTGACGTTAACGGAATATCGATATAAAGAGATTTGTATAAATATAATTGAATCTTTTTTAAAAAACTTTTTCTGCGTTAAAATAAAAAAAAAAATTTATTTTTCTAAAAATAATCTCTCTCTTCAAATTTATATTTAATATTAACCTTAAACAATATATTTCATAAGATAGAATTTAATAACTTGATGCTTTTAATTGCTCACTTTTTTTTATAATAATTTACTTCTCGAAAAAATTTATTGAGACTGCGACGCGTATATACGTCTTCGGCAATTATACAAAATCGACGTAATGAAAAATTTTTGCTATAATTATCTTTTACTTACTCTTCGGTGTCGAAATACGTAATTAACCTTTTCTCTTTGCCTAGCCATTTCATCCTGATTTATGCCTCGAGTTACCAAGAAAGACGAGTAGTTAAACCGCGTATTTTTTTTTTTAATATTTATTTTACTGAAATATCTTGCGCGCGCATGAATAGAAATTACAAGCACTTTATTAGATCTTTACTGTAGATTAACTTTATAATTTACTTTTGAGACTGAATTTATAATGAGACTGAAATTATCGCACAGTATTGCCTCATTAATGACGTCGGTAAGAGTTAAAACACTGCTAAAATCATTAATATTTCAAGATGTTAAAAACGCTTTGCGAAATAAGTAAAATTTTCTCGTAGAATTTGTCGAATCGATCTTGTGTTATATTGTTTGCACGAAACAACTTCATATTTGAAAAAGATCTTCACTACCGCTATTCTCATGCGTGCGCAATAGCAAAACGAAGTATTCCAAATATACTATGGCCGTAAGATGGAATCGCAGATGAAGTGCGCGACCCCGAGAAATCGCTCGAGATCACGAACGGAATCGATGAGCAATTCTTTCCTACAGGTGCACCACTCAGGTGCATCGTGAAGTTCTAACGGGGCGAAGGTTAGGGGAAGAGAGAAATAAGAGAGAAAAAGACAGACGGATTCTCCCAGGTCTACGGTGGAGGGAAAGCATTCCTACACGAGTTCAGGTCGGATCTGGTAATGATACCGAAGTGGAAGAGGTCGAAACGGAGATAGTCCTGACGTCCCGCGCGAGTGCGGATCTATCGCGGCTGTGCTCGAGAGATAGGCCGTCGACTTCGAGTTTGAACGATCTTCCGCGCGGCAGTTATCCACTTGCGAGATGTTGCAGCGCGCTCGGCTACTGCCAGTAGGTCAGGCGCCGTTTCCTTCGGGGGCACGGGAACTTGAACGAAGGACCAGAATGTGATTCCCATATCGAGAAAACCGTCGATAAATATTACGGGGAAGATTCAAGGAAGAATCATAATTTGAAGATCTCGAAGGAATAAGAAAAATGCTAAAAACATTTATTTTTTCATTCTTAGACCAAAACCTGATCGATATCTATTTCATTTATAAGTTTGAATTTCCTTCTACATTTCTTTTGCAAAAAAATATCGTTCTTTGTAAAGTAAAAAAAAAAAAAAAAAAAAAAAAAAAAAAAAAAAAAAAAAAAAATGGTTTGCTAGCCCTCCTTACCGTGTAATTTCATACGCGCACCGTGCGTCGCCGAGCGCTTTTACGGAATCGGATAACCTTCCTCGTTCGCCTTATGTACATAATGCACGTGTAGGCAGGTGCCAGCATACAAAACGGGTCTCTCGCGCGCTTGGTTCGTCTGCCGCACGTCGCGCGAAACGAGCGCCCGTAATGCAGCTCGATAATACGTTTATTACGATAGCCAATTTACGATATACCGTGTAAGTGTCCGTATTTTTCCCCGTCGCCACGCTTTGCACAGGCTTTCTCGGCCGACGATGCAAAACATGCACGCACGCACACGCGAGGACTCGAACTTGTCGAGATTGCAACGTATCGGCGCTTGTGGTGGGTATATATATATACGTTATTCGATTCACTTCCCCGTCCGGAGAATCGACGTGTTTCCATACGTAACGTCATTACACGCCAGTTTAACGCCTGTGATTTGGTCGCGCCTTTCGGGCCGACCTCTCGCGCTCGCATCTAAAGAGATCTCTCGAGCGCCCAACGGCGATCTAGACCAGAATAAAACGACCGTTAGCGGTTAATCGGCTAACGGGTCGTTATTCCGGATGGTCCGATGTAAAATAGAGAAAGGGTGCGGGTTTCATTACGCAGCATTCTTCATACGTGTCTTTACGACGACGGGGAGAAGAATATGCGAGTTCCGAATTTAATAGCTAGACCGAGGCTATCAATTTGTGCAACGAAGCGCGCCAGCGCGCTTGATACGATTAAGACGCTGTGCGTATGATGAAGTAATAAAACATCATGGAAAAGAATTTAATCGAATGAGTCAGCACGATGAGATTATCCAGAGGTGAAGAAATTTGTGACTTCGAAATTATCACGCTAATCTCGATGTAAATAAATCAATGTCTACGTATAAAAAACATTAACATCTTGACGTTTCGAAATTTATAGAAATTGCGTATTCAATTTTACAACGTTAAATGACAAAATACGTAAGATAGTGCACAGCGTATGATATTATCCCGTCTGTCAAAATAATTTTGTATGAGCGAGAGAACTCGCTCGGGGAATTCCATTTGGGGTCCACAGTCTGAGAAACGCCGCGAGACCGCGACGTCGGTAATATCGCGGTGACGCGCAACCTTGAGCCGACAGCATTATTTATCGGATTAAGCGCTGGCAACGGAGGAGGTAGATAGCCGGGACGTATCGTCCAGACGAGAAAACGGTCCGAGGCCGAGAAGGCTGGAAGGTGGATGCTGGTGCTAGTGGGGGCGTGTGATAGTTCAAGTCGTGAGCGGGCAGCCCCGCCCGACACGATCGCGGAGCATCTCCGTTCTGACCCCCGCTGACTTACCCGAGAGAGGCCCTCCGCAAGCAGCAACCCCCCACCCACCCACTCATCCAACCACCCATCTACCCACCCCACTGGACTGGTCCCACGAGAAGATCTTCTTTCTCTTTCCCTTTTTTCCTCCCTATGGTCAGACACCCGCTTCGTCCGCTTCTTCTCTCTTTTCTCGCACAATCTTCCTCGTCTCGCCATCTCTGTCTGTATTTCTGACTGCAAACCGGGCTAGAGTCACCCTACCCTGAGGCCTGAACGCCGCCAAGGGCACCGCGAAGCACCGTTCGCGAGCACCGTTTGGATCGAGGGTGGGAGGCGACAACGCGAAGAAGATCCCTTCTCTTTCGAGGAAGAAAGATGAAGATAGAAGAAGAGAGAAGAAAACGACCACGAAAGACGAAGATGAAGAAAGAAGGGAAAAGGGAGGCAGTGATAAGTGTGGGAAGGGCAGGTTGCATAAGGTCTGATATTATGCAAGCACACACAGGCTTCTCTACTCGAATGCGTTAGATCCCTTGGGTCCTGTGAGTCCTCGTCCCCCACCATTTGTATCGTCGCCACTGCGCGGCGCGCTGTGTACGACGTACACGCAGAACATAAGGCCCCGGGTACAAGGGAACGGTTCTGCTCGTCGGGGTTCAGCCTCCGTTACGTGTGTGGGTTTACGCTTCTCTCGCGGTGCGCGCGCGCGCGCGCATGTCCTCGCTATGTGCGAGCGCGCGCGATTGTACGCGTGTGTGTACGTGTGTGTATACGGCTTACCCTACCTGCATAGAAATCGCGGGAGCATTGAACCCAGGAAGTGGCCATGAAATAGTCATTCCTGAAAGGTTAACTCTCCTACCGCATCTCGCGGGGCCTCGAGGTCGAGCCTGAAAGTCCGGAAAGTTCGCGGCCGACCGGGAGAGACGGATGGGATGCGAGAGGGTCGACGAAGCAAGGAGGAGGAGAAGGAGAAGGAGGAGGAGGAGGAGGAGGAGAGGACAGGACAGACGAAGGCGAATAGACACTGGGAGAAGTACGAGAGAGTCGGCATTTGTCCGGAACCCGTGGGTTTCGTAGTTCGAGGGAAGGACTCCGGAGAGGTTAATTGACTGTGAAACACGCGGAATGGATCACAAGTTACTCGGATTTGTCGGTCGCCAGACCGAAATCGCGTCTCGCTGATGTCGCTGAGATATAGTATCTCGCGGTCAAGGATAAATGTCAATAAATTTTGAAACATGAGAAAGTTGACCGGTCATTCTTAAAAATTATTGCGATCCAAATCACACCTGCGCTTTGCTTGCTCATTTTTTATGTTTAAAGTTACACGCACATATTTTCATTTTATAATCGATCTATAAATCTCTTTGTTAATCTCGAAAATCAAAAAAATATAATTATCACACTAAAAACTCTAAAAACTGTGTGAAAAAAACACCTATAACCAATTAGTCACTAATCATCTCCTCAAAAAATATCGTCGATGTTCAAATTTATAGGTTCCGCTATGCTTAAACAACTCCGTTTGTATTTTTCGTGACATTGAGAGAGACATCTTCGTCATCGAGCGTGTACACGCGTACACGCGCGATTAAACAGAGATTGGGTGAGACAGAGCGGAATGAATAAAGAAGGGAAGGTTCTCGTTCCCACAAGCCGAGCTATCAGACTACGTGGATTCGAGAGCGAGGGGTCGAAGATCGAGCGAAACGTCGAACGTGTCAAAATTCGAACGGGCCCCTTACAGTACATACATCCCGACGGATGGGAAGGCCGTCTCGCTCTTCGGCTATACAGCGCGCGCGCAAAGTCCGAGGCTTCTTCTCTCGTCGTCCCGTCTCCGCCGCGCCGGTACTCGCCGTGCGCTCTATCGTGGCGAGTGCACGATGTGGCCACGGTGAGCACCTCTACGGAGTAGTAGTACCGAGGTACCCCGGAGGCCGCGGAGGTCACAGGGCGAAGGCACTTCTCACGCCCCCGCCATGTCGGAGAAGAGCACCCCACTTAGACGAGGCGTACATACCTTAACGCGGCCGATTAGTATACGCGCTTAATTGCCGCTAACGTGCGTGCGTGACGGCTGGTATCGATCATCCGCCGAGTAGTATACGACCGAGAAAGAAACCGGGAGAAAATGGGGTCTTCGGAAAAAGAAATCTTGCACAAATCCGCACGTCTAAATACCGAATTCGATCAGACGTTATTCGGAGCATCCATACATTTACATCACGCAGTTGTTTTTGTAACAAGATTAAATAATAAAGTTTTTTTTTATTTTTAATTTTTATACGCGTCTTGTTTGTTTTTATTTTCTTAAAATACCGGCAACTTTCTCTCTGTATCAGATTGTTAAAAACAACAGTAAGATAAATTTCTAAAGGTACAAAAAGAATGCTGAAAAAATGCTCGTTAATTTTGCTAAATCCTGATACGGCCTCCTTTTACCGACTAATTCCATAATATCTTGTGCGGCGTTGCTATGATTAATGGGGCGAGCCGACTCCTCCGTTGACGTATAGAGTCGTAGAATTGTGAAATTCATAATTTACAACAAGCGCCTTTCGACGGAGAGTTTCGCGATTTAAAAAAAAAAAAAAAAAAAAAAGAACGACGTTGTAAATTAATCACATATAGATCCTGATTACGTAATCATTATACATTCGCTGACCAACACATTGAGAACTTTGTTACGCGGTGGAGCGGCAATTTATAATGTGTATCATCATAATAAATGTCCTTTGGCGACGCGAGATCAAGGATTCAATTACGGACGTTAATTCCAGTTGTTGTGCGTCGTGCAATTATCGGCTATAATACAAAGGAATTAATTAAAAGTTTAAACTATATATTAAGTTTGGGTCTTTTTTCGCGCGCGGGATGATCTAAAACGAGCGCGTGCCCACGCGCGCCGTGCTAGTTCACGGTGTTTAAATAATGTAATGATGCAAGAGAGCGAAACCGTTACAACCGAAATTTATCACCAACAGAAGCCGATTCGTTACGACGTTTTTCAGCGTGGCATTTTGCGGCTAATTACAGCGTTAATTATACGATCGCTTACGCACGAATACACAATAAAAATTTACGACTCGCAGAAGCCCATTACGATTTTTCTCATTCGTCAAACCGAGCGAAATTATGTACTTAATAGCTGTGTTAATTATACAAACGCACAGTTACGGATATGGCGAATATTTATTACAGCCTGACCTCGATTAGTTGCAATTTTTCTCGGATACAATACAAGTCAAGAACTTGTCGATGTATCGGCCTAAGCCGTTAGCTGTTATTCTATTCGAGTAGTTGGTTATCGCTAGTTTAAATCTACAGAGAGATCGACGCTCCTATCGAAGATCCTTTGTCCTTTCGCAGGATTATATATAGTTGATTTCGCGAAATTATGAAAATCGCGCGAGATGCCTATTACGATCAACGCGATCGCGGTGCGCATCGCGAAGATAATAGAACAAGATAGAAACGACGTATGTACACCTGATTCGATCTGGTAAGCTCAAACGATTGGCTCCGATCCATGAAATGTCAGCTGAGACTATCGTTTCTCCAAGCAAAGTGTGAGCAGAAACAGTCATGTCGATCGAGATGTTAAAAGACACATAATGTCAAGGCAACCAATGTACACAGCATTGTAAAAGAAAAAAAAAGAAAAACGTTAAATCGATCCGCATCACAGAAATGGACGACGACATAATCCTCTTCGGATTAATCCGTAGATTAGATTTGTAACACGCACGATCTTCACGCGGTTTTCGCAAGAGAAAATCAATTTAATTTCAAAATAACACGCCAACTATAAATAGAACACTCTTTTTTTTTTTAAATAAACTGCACAATTATCGCCAATGCAACGACGATGCGAAGACTTGAAAACAAAAAAGTTTTAGAGATTTCTCGCGTTGTTGATTTTTTTTTTTTTTTTATCAATTTATAGTATTATTATTCACACATATATGCGCGCAACGGCAAATGAGCACATTTCAATTTGGTTAATCAAGCGTGAGACTTTCTAGATCCGGGGGCACGTCAAGGATACTGACACTTCGCGGGCCACATTATCTCATCAGCGGCATTAAGCTCTCCTATCCCCGACGGCCCAATTTAATCGAAATTTGACTGCTCGATCGTTCGCAATTTTTTCGAAAGTATGCCGGCCGCGTCGCTGATGGTCTTTTACCTGATGCGTCGGTGAATTAATGACGCGGCAAAAATTGATCGCATGCGCATCACATAGCGCTATTAATTCTTTTCCGCGTAAATTGCCATAAAACGATCGTGCGCTATTTCTTTCTCACTTTCTACAGAAAAAAAAAAAAAAAGAAAAAGAATAAGAATTTAAATCCTAAGCCTTTCTCACACAAGCAATCCCAACGAAAGCAATGAACGGTCCCTGACATGAAGGGGTCGATACTGTACTATATACCCCTTTCGCGATATTCAGATAGCAAAGTCATGACGTATTCACGATACCGTGCACCGTTGTGCGTATTTACATATTCAGTTCAGTCTTCGACGTCGACCGATCGTAGACTGATGGCAGAGAGTGATTCCTTATTAACGACATATCTGTTCGAGAGGATTTGTTATTCTCATGCCAATGTGTGTGTGTGTGACCTGAAATACATTCTTTACTACAAAAGAATTTCAAAAGTGAATGAAAAATCCAACAAAAGAAGCAGTTCTAGGAACTCGTAGGAACAAACGACATTAAAAGACGCTTAACATCGTGACGAAGAAGTGGCGCAACTCATAACGTCGGCGTTACATAAAAGCGTAAAAACGAGTTTAAAGACTTCCCTTTATGCGTCGACTTTCGCAGTCGAATCAGAAAACTCTTACCATATAGAGTTCAATAATCTGTTGTTACCCTCCATTTCGTCGTTGCTCTTCTTTCGAAGACCGTCAATTCTCTCGGATCGATAAAAGTGTATCGCGAAGATCGATCGATTACACATAATAAGGCGGGGCTGACAAACGGGCACCGGCATTGTTCGGTCTGTAACGAATATTAATTGAAACAGACCGACTAATGAGAGACCGGCGACGTGCGTAATTGGTTTAATTACGGTTACGCTTCTGTCGTCGGTGGTAATAAAGCGAAAATGAACACAGAGAGCGTGCCGCGCTTGTAATTTGTTATTTTTAGATCGCCACAGCCTGATGACAGATGTTGCATAAAATAGTTCACGTTTTCATTTCAGAAAACTCACTGATAACGTGTAATATGAGAAATGTTTTTATAACTGTGTCTATTTATAGATGTAATATTAATTTTGCATTACGTAATCGGATAATAATTTTAATTCTAAAAAGTAAAAATTGATAATATTTATATACGGAGAAAAGTTATTTCAAACAAGAATTATAATTCCTCGAACAACGTAAAATTTCTCACAATAATACCTGTATCACACATTTCATGTTTACACATTTATACAAAGCGAGAGTAAAAAAAAAAAAAAAAACACTTCTCGGTAGAACACGCAAGAGAAGTGCACGCGGCTATGTATACATTTGTGCACCGCCGCGATCGTGGTATCTGTGCGTACAAAGTATTCATACGGAACGCGCGCACAAGAGCGAGAACATCTAAGATCCTATCGCCCTAATGCTTCGAGCGCGATATGACCACCGCCTATCGCTACCGGTCTTACTAACCGGCCCGACCAACCATTCTCGATCATCGCTTTACCATTCAACGGAGGATTTATCTCGATCGTCGTCGATATATAGCTAAACCGCGCACCTGCTTTGAATCGCGAGAGACGATTACCGAAGCTGAAACAATAATATATATATATATTTATCTCAATAATATATAACATTAATTTCTATGAAATTTAAAATTTTACATAATAAAATATATAGACTGCATATATATAAACAAAGTTATTATCTATTAAAAATAAATAAGTAAAAATTGGAGAAGAAACGCGCGTATGATTTTTATTGTCCACTTAGTTATCAAAAAATATCTGTATCGCAAAATTGTGATTTTTAAAACTTGAATTTCTGTGTTATATATTTCCATTGTCATCATCAATCTCTTATTGTACGTATCTCTACGTGTCATTACCTTGTTGCAATTTCTGTGAAACGTTATCGCTCTTAAATAATGCGACACACTGGACCATAGCGCTCGTACGTCGCAATGAATTATCCATGACATCCAGCGACATGATACGGCTGTTCCTATTTGCTGTAATAGCGGCCCGATCGTTTTATCATTCAAGCAGGATTTATCTCGGACAGAGAAACACGCCTCTAGCTTGCACCCGGTTTCTGATAAGAATAATTTATTACGATAACGTCTGTGCGCCACTTAGGCTGTCTGTCGTTTCCTTAGGCTGGCATACGCGCAAACTTGTTCGATCCGTAACACGTCTTCTCGTTTCTCATCTAATCACTCGCTGAAGGAAAGGCTGCATCATTATTATCCGAATAAGCGGGTGTCGCTCGCACGTGGGCGTCTAACGACGCTGTTATTCAATAGACGGTTAAATCCGCGTAATCGAATAACACTTAATTTTCAGCGTGTCGTTATAATTATGTGGTGCTATGTATCGCGCAGAACTCTATACTCCGTACTCTATTCTCGACAAACAATCTCCTGATAAATATCAAGCAGATTGCGATCGGGAATATATGCGCGCGAGTGATAATATCATCGCGCGCAAATTACGCGGTTTTCCATTTGCGTTGCGCGTCTAAAATTCTATCTCGAATATCAAAAATTGACGCACGGTGTTACTTGTGACGTATAATCATTAACTTTCACGCTCGCACGTACACGCTTACACAAACACCTGAACATGTTTGATCATTTGACGAATGAAATGGAAGTGTCTCGCGTGAACCTGCGATGATGTCACGCGAATATTATAAAATTGGATCCGAACAAGTTTGGAAGGGTTTGTGTGCGCACAAAACCAACGAGTACGTATGAAACAATGGCGATTTATTATTTAATGATATTTGATCGGCGCGGGACACCGAGCGTAAAATTCGCGATATCATCCTCGCAACAGAATGACACGCCGCACAATCGAACAAACGGCCTTTTCCCATTCGACCCCGCGTCTTCTTCTCTCCCTGTACCATTCCGACGGTTTTTCGCTTTAAAACAAAACACAAAAAGATTACGTCGGACCGTTAATACGGTTACGCATTATCTAGATTGCTACCCGTCGGCTTCCGCCGGCCGAGAAACAGCATGAGTAATTAATCAAAGACAATCAAACTCTGGGAGCGTCGGCTTAAGCTGACTCCCAACGGGACGGCCCGCTATCCGTCATCTCTCTTCTTCGTTTAAAACCGGGAAAGAAACGGTGATAGTTGCGCGTTGCAACTGCCGTTGGCTCACCCGGATGTGAATTAATACGAAAAGCTCCCCAACGCGCGGCTGACTTTCTCCTCGACGAAGAGACGCGGAGAGAATCATCCGACATTTTTTAACGATTTTGAAATTAACGTTCACCTGTTAATTTGCGCGTCTCTCTCACGATGACACGTACGTCGCTTAATTTCAAGCTCGTTCATCCGCGAATTGTCTAATTATTGTCCGCCGCCACGCGGACAAGTAAAGACCTCCGACGTCGTCGTTGATGTATAACAATTTTGTTAACGCAATTAAAGCCTCGCAAAACTCGGTTTATCGGCTGCATAAACTGTAATATATAGCCGCGAGTCTTTCGCTTTTCTGTGTAACTACGAGAACATTTGTACTCTCTTCTTAATTAGTTGTTAATAAATTGAAGTAAAAACAATTGCAATGACACGTAGTAGTGCGATAATGGGGAGAAGATTTGTTTCGAGCAAAAATTGTTTCAGTATAGATTATTACGTAAAATTCACCGAGAGAAAGCGACAAACATCAGTCAAGAGTAAAAAGACGAGTATTACTTTATAACGTTTATGTCGACATTTTTTGTTCGTCAACGCACACAAGTACCGATAATTTTTTTATTTACTTGACACGAAATATCTTTGATCAGAACGATCGGTACCGCCGACCGACTTTTCTGCGTCAGGCTCGCGAAATGCACCGTCGAACACGATCGAACTTGGCACCAACGACGACGGCGGCGGTACACGTAAGCGGAGAATCACGTTCACGGGACGTATATGTCCACGTACGATCGGAATTTTCCGATAGCCTGCATCGAACAGCGAGTTACGATCGCTAGAAGTCAAGGAAAAGGCGAAGGTATCTTTTGACAAGATAAGACAACGACGATTACGAGCGATCTTTAATATATCTCTTCTGTCACAGAAGATCACAGCAAAGTAGTGTACTGCAAAATAACGCCGAAGCCGCGAACTGTACACACATATCGTATCGGCATGCAAACGACGTCACCTAAGAGTTGTCTCTTCGGTGGGGATCACGCGTTCGTAGGTGTATCGTCATCACGCAAGAGCGAGGCCTCTGTTTTTACGCATGATAACATAAAGTGGATTCCGACGGTGGAGGTCTTTCAACCTAACGTGACGTGAGTTATCGGTACGACGTGAAACGTATATTTAACATAAAAAAATCATAACGAGAAAACATAAAAATTTTTTTATCTTTGAAACTTTTATTGAAACATTTGTTACTGCAAAGTGTTTTTTAAATTTTGAGAAATATCAAAGTGTTGTGTGTTTGCGAATTGACGCTTTTATATTTAAATATATATAACGTTAACATTCAATTCTGTTACGATGTTCGCTAGCCCAAAAAAAAAAAAAAAAAACATAACGGATCTCACGTTTCTAATAGTGACCCCGGTCACACACTCATCAGAAGATCTATGACCGAAAGAAAGCGTGTCCGATCGAAAACATTCCATAAATTTGCATGTATATTACCGAGAGCGTTGAGACAGTACAATCTCGTTTTCCTCTCGTCTGTTATTAATGTCTGGCGCGTATCACTATCAGACTTGAGATATTTCGCATATGAACGCTTTCGCGCTGTGCGGTTACTTTTTTTTTTTTTTTTAATAAGGCGCAATTGCGTTTGCGTAATTTGTGCGCGATCGCGCTCATGAGCGCTTTATAAAAATGTTTGTCAGTTTATTTTTCTTATGAGACGCGCAGCATCCATTAGGCGTGCGCAAAGGTTTTAACACGCGCACGACCGACCGCTTTCCAACGGCGTAAATCACGAAATCCGGGAAGGCGATTTCGCGCGCTCGGAGAGATTCGCTCGTTCGCTAGGTATCGGTCACGATGCGAGCCTAACCGATATGTGTGTGCGAGAGAGTCGGAGAGAGAGAGAGAGAGATGCGTAAATAACGCGCGCGATAAAAATATTCCCGCTGTGCTACCGGCTATACTACGACCAATGACGACAACGACGACGACGACGACGACGACGACGACGACAACGAAGCCCGCAGGCGAGGACTACGGGTTGCGACCCCAATCGTATTCGGATTCCACTTTGCGCAGGTGTGCGTGATCATTAATCCAGAAATGGAAGTGAACGTTGAGAGAGTATCGAACGCACAACGCTAGTCGCGCGGCCGGCGCCGTATTTCTTTCCCGTCGTTTTCGCCGTAGACTGTCTCTTTTTTCCCTACATGATAAAAAAAGAGGCGTGGCGCGCACAACTACTTGTGTGTGTGTGTGTGTGTATGTGCGAACGATTTCGCGGTTTAAACTATTAAGCACTGGTAAACTCGGCGCGCTAAAACGCGCGCGCGCGCGTTAAAGCAACTTTTTGTCCGCGGTTCAATCGCCTCTTTATCGAGGCGATTACGGCGTTTTAAGATTATTTCACTACGGACTCGTGTTTTTTTTTTCTCTAGCGTTGCAGCTCTGCCCGCGGCACCTCTCATAAACCAACAAGATCGTTTTCTTTATCTTTTTCTATTCAAGTTAGTTTTTTTATTTTTTTTTATTTTTTATCACGGAATTGTTGGTGAACGCGCGCATCGACCTTGAGAGAAATCTCGCGTAGATCGAACATCTGGTGTACATTATCATTAATTTGTACGTTCGAAAGAAAATAAGATATAATTACGAATATGGCGTAAATTTTTTTAATATAAATTTCTCTAGATTACAACAATCTGTCATTTTCTTGATTTTTCAAATAATCATGTGACATGAAATGAAAACAAAGCATTTTTAAAAAGAAACTTTTTTTTAGTTACGATGTACGCTTATGTATATACAATATTGTAACTAAAATCCATTCCAAATTATTTGATTTATTTGTTAGCGTTTGCTAGCACTTCGCGCAGCAATAACGAACAAGGAACTTTACGATCTATAGGCAATTCCTTAAACACACGTACACGTTCGCGCGTATGCAGCCTATCGCGCGCGCAGATTTTCCATAGAATGGTCGATCGAGACGAAGAAGTCTCGTCCGCGTGCGCGGAGTATGCAGAAAAAATACCACATAATTAACCCATAAAGCAACGCAATCGCCGAGAATCTCTGTATGGTTTATCCCATAAGCGTCGAGGCTGCGTTTCGATCCGACATTTCCTACGCGTGCTGCACCTGTGCGCACCTGCGCAAGGCTGCGTTCAAAGACCGAAGTATGGTTTATTTCTAACCAAAGAAAAAAATTAATATCTCATCCGAAATCTCCAGTCTAATTTTGATCTCTTTCTTTACATACATTACGTAAATGTGATGCATTGTAAAAACATCATATTTTTAAATAGTATAATTATAAAAAAGAAATATGTATTAAAATATTTTACGTCTATAAATAGTTTACTTCTAATAACATATAAATAAAAATTCATTTGTTTATTTCGCTCGCTTTGATGACAAAAGTCGAATTGTGAAATGACTGCGATAAATAATACACACGATAGCTAAAGAGACAGTCGATAAATAGTTTCGTTTGCGCGCAGTTCATAATGCAGAATTCCACCGTCTCGCGGATAGCCCGAGGAATTTCAAACGCGTCTCTTAAATAGCAGGCAGGTGTACGTCTTCACATTTAGAAATTAATTGAATAGACATTAATTGCAAGAAATTAATCAAGCGGAATTTTTTAATTAAGAAAACGAATTACCAAGTGCCGAGCACAAATCCAGTTGTCACTTTTATCGTTTTCAAACATACTAAAAGCTCACATAATAAAAAACAAATTTGTCAAAAAAAATTCATGCATAACGCGCCAGCTTCTGATGCGCGCACCGCAGTTATGAAAACGATAATCGTGAAGCCATAAAATAAACGAGAACGCCAACCGAAAAATACAAGTCCGTGAACAAGTGCAAATGCAAATCTTACGAGCAAATGTAATTCTTTCGAGCGGTTTTGCCCCGCAGGCAATATACTGTGGTCGTATCACTCCGTGTGCGTGTCGCAAGATTCGATTTAAATTCCAGTCGTGTGTACGAGCACGGCCGCACATAAATTTCGTCGTCTATACTCACCGGTGGATACGCAAAGCGATGGTGGCGGCGGCGGCGGCGGCGGCGGCGGCGTAGGCGTTGTCGACGGCGATGGTACTCTTCTTGCAGCAGCGGTAATTATCGCCGCCGGACTGTACCGTGGCACCTGCAACACCACGGGAGTTTTCACGGACAGGTCCACTGGTTCCAGCTGCACCGGCGGTCCCGCCGCCTGCAACAAGAAGAAATTTCGCTCGTCAGCGCATCTGTCGCTAACAAATATATTTCCTCATTTGAATAGCTATAAGATTACCACTCCAGCTTTTCGTTTGCGCGGGAGCGTTTCGGGAGAGTTGCGCGAAGAAAAATTTATCGGTTTTAAAATGTAAAAAGAATATATTAATATAATGCAACGTTACACACGTTAAATTATTACGCAGAAGATTTCTTCTCATTTTCCCACGGCCAAAATTATTGTGTTTAATGCGAGTTAAGTATTTTGACATGATTGCGTGCTCAGCGATAGATTTTTTTTCGAAAGAATCTTTTCTCGCACGAGGCTCGTTTGAGCGTAGGTGGTACTCTTGTACTCCCTCCCGGATATTGAAGAGGAAAAAGATATACGAAGCAATCTCGAGACTTTGTATTAAACTGTTCCCCGAGTTAATTCACATGTATTTCGAAGCATTGTGATGTGTCGATGTAAATGAATATTAGTATAATACGCCGTTACAACGTGGTAATTTCGCAGATATTATTTTCGTGCCTATAGCTGTGGGGCGCGTGTGATTAAATAAGACTTAGAAAAGCCGCGCAAGTGTAATTTTACCCACGCAACATATCTCTTGCGCCGATTGTCATAGCGGAGATTGTAGTTGCGTTTAATACACACACACACACACACACACACACACACACACACACACACACACACACACACACGCACACACACCGACGGCGTCGGAGATTTTTCGAAAGCGACGATATCAATAGGCAAAACCGACGACGAACAAAGATCTTGGAGGCTTTTAGAGTACGTGACTTCAGTCGACGGCGATTTCAATAGCCGATGCTGATAGCAGGCCAAAGTGCTTAAGCGCAATTAGCATAACTAGCGTCGGTAGTGACGTAGACTAATCACGACCAGTTCCCACGAGAGATTCGACCGACCTAAGTCTGTCAGTCGCTTGTATATCGTGCGCTATCTAATTTTCCGATGACACACCTCCGATCGCCTAATGACCGACAGAATTAATAGTCAATCACGCGAAAGGACCAATTCTCGCGTAGTTTACGATCCAATCAAACGGACGCTATTGATATTGAAAACGAGACGATTATGCGAAAGGCTGAGTCTGAATATTATGTCTGTTTATTAATTCAGAAGGCGTACGATGTTTTTTTTTTTTAAAAAAAGAAATATTATACAAAATTTTATGTTAATTAAATCAATCTCTTGAGGCTGCGTCTCGAAATATACGGAAAATTATATGAAAAAGAAAATCTTATCTGACTCTTTCAATGAAAGATCAAAAGAAGATTTATTTTTTGATGACGACCGGTTTTATTAATGATTCACTCGTGCGAGTCATGTCGATATCGAATTTCCGAAACAATCGCACGGAAAAACCAGATTTACAATGTACAGCGATCGATTCGAATGCGTGATTCGTTTTCTTAGCAACAATCTCTTTGACGAAACGTGGGAATGCTCTCTCGTGCGCACGTCGCGAAAAGTTCGCCTCTGTCCGCACGACGTCGTATAACCGTCATAGGAACAAACAAATGATTCGTGTCGTGAAACACGATACAACGTTAATAGCACAACTTCGACCGGCTAGCTGTTACACCGACGGTGAGTGTAACTGTAACATCGCGCGATTAACAAATTACACGTAACACATCTGCGCGCGCACAACGATTCTTAGTTGGCGCTCCGCGCAATAATTTATAACGGAATTCACGCTTTTAGCAGAGCTATATTCGAATCGCTATGAAATTGCAACGCGCCTTATACTAAAACACATACATAACATCATAGAAAAAACTACGGAAAAGATTATAGTTAAATTATATATATGATCTAATTTTCTTCTTAATATTTTATAAATAATATTAGATATATATATATATATTTATTTATTTATATACATATATAGTGTAACTAACAAAATGTCAAAGCTAATTGTAAACGTTGACGTCAGTTTTTACAATAAAATATCAGACATGCATTATGTCGCTTACATATCACACATTCTATTAAGAGACTCGAATCGCCGCGAGAACTCCGATATTTCCGAAGAGCGCGGTCTTCGCTTGCATTCAGATATGTCAGCGTTTCGAAACGCCCGGCAACAAAGCGTTTAACAAATGTGCCGCATTGCAATAAAATGACGAAATAAAGCACGCCGCGCGACGCGAAACACGTCGACCGTTTCTTGTGACACACCGAAATCGCGGCGTATAATACCGTCGAAGGTAGGAAGGCATTCGGCACGCGAAACACGCCCATGACGAGAAGTTTCTGCTTTCTGGAAATCACGGTACGTGCGCTTGTTATTCATGAGCCGCGAGATGAGCAGCTTGACGACGTTTTGGACGATCAAGACAACAGCGAGACGAAACGAAGCAAAACAGAAGCATATTTCGGACGGGCAATAAAAACCGCGCGTCATTATATGCGCGTCACGCATATTGAAGCGTTCGATGCGGCATTTACGATTTTAATTACATGTAATGTACATCTATATATATGCGCGCGGTCCGCGCCGTAAAGTGAACACGATCTCATAAATATCCAATTATAAATTCTAGTAAATTTTAACATACACGAGAACGCTCACCTTATCGTCGCTGAGCACCGAGCGGTCGTCATACACCTGACGCAGTCAAAAAAAAAAAAAAAAAAAAAAAAAA